>NC_065508.1:37154113-37178182 GCF_006386435.1 Epinephelus moara | reverse complement strand
AAAACAGGAGAAATATGATCTCGTTTCTTAGTTCCTGTTAGTACACGTGCTGCTGCATTCTGAATTAGCTGGAGAGTTTTTAAAGACTTATTAGAGCTACCTGATAATAGAGAGTTACAGTAATCATGTCTAGAGGTAACAAAAGGGTGGACCAATTTTTCTGCATCTTTTCAGGTCAGGATAGGCCTAATTTTCACAATATTATGCAGATGAAAAAGTGCAGTCCGCGAGGTTTGTTTTAAATGAAAAATAAAAGACAAATCTTAATTGAATATTACTCCGAGGACTAGAGTCCAAAGCACTGCCATCTAGAGAAACTATATCTTTACATCGAGAGTTTCTGAGGTGGTTTCTGAACAATAACTTCAGTTTTGTCTGAATTTAATATAAAGAAACCTAAATACAATCAAATTTCAACATCTAACAGCATTGGTGGCCAGCTGGGAAGCCTTTTAAAATATTTTACTGATCTTCAGAAATAGGAGGATTTAAACCCATAAAGAAGACTTAATCCCTCAGTTTATCACAAAATATCAAATTCAGAATCTCCAAATTGGGACATGGTTTTCACTGGACAGAAGTAGTATAAAAAGTTGAAATCTGAGTTTATTAGTTACTAGTTAGTTAATAAATGTAGTTACTTGCACCACTGCTTTTACTTTACTTTTGGGCAAGAGGATCCTCCAAAGTTAAATTGCCATAGAGCAACTACCAAAGAGGTTATAAGCAAACCATTAGACTTTACTTTGAGAGGTAAAGAAACTAAACTAAGTTGGCCTTCATAAGGGTAGGTTTATGAGAAATGGACAGTGTAGAAGCTTTGATGCTTTCCTTTAGTGCTGGAGTTGTTAAGTTTAATGCATGTAACCTGAGGCGTCATCATAAAGCTGCCTGTGTGTGGAGAGAGAGAAAGGATGGCCCTGTCACGGGTCAATCCACGCTGACCTCAACACACATCTGACATGGGAATGTAGCAAGGCATATTGTAAAAGTGACACACTCACACACAATTGCTCTTTTCACTTGCTCTCAACACATACACACATAGAGCTCCCTTATATCTTGTGCCTCTCGGGTCACCCCCCTGTGGAGCAGTAAGGAACACCTCACCCCCCAACTGACCCTTACTGGCCTTTTCACGCCTTGCTGGGGACATGAAAGCTCTGCAGTAAAGTTTAGGTGTTTCTACAGGAAGCCTGGATTAGGTTACCCCGTCTTCCTGTGGTGCTGCTGACTGCTATCTTTGCCCTTTGACCCAGGTGGACAACCAGGCGGTTGTTGCATCCTTGGCTCTGTTACATCAGCTCTGAGGCTGGGGACACAATACACATGTGTACAGAGGGGGCATATCAAATATAGAATCACTGGTAGGCAATACAAAACTTTGTTGTTCTCACATGCCTCCACAGTAAACAAAGAATCACAAAACAAAGAAAGAATTGAATTCATAGGGGTCTGCATTTAACAACAGCTCCCATATCAAAATATCGGTTTATATACTCAAGGAACATGAATTATAAAAGGCAGAGAGACTGTTTACTCCACAACTTTAGTTTCACATTGATTGATTCCAAGTATAAAGCATTTCTTTTTGACATTTAAAATTAGTAATTCAGGTTTATTTGATATATAGCATAGCTTACAGAAATACACCACATTACTTTAAATTGTTTGAGCATCCCAGGAACACCGTGAAAAGCTACTATTAAGAAGCAGTAAACAGTGTGCAGTTAATCTTAAAGTCCAAAAATGCAAAATCAACATCGACGGAGGCTGAGTCATTTTTACATCACCTGTGTCTCGCCCAAAAAGTTGCACATGAACACACTGCAAAGACTACAGCCAACTGCCTACAGCCTCTCTTTCAGGGTACCTTCTACCCCTGAAAGAGAGGAAATAACTCTCCACACCAGCAGGGGGCGGTAGTCTTGGTCATTGAAAAGGGGAAATCAGAGGACTGACAGGACTGAATCCGGACACTAGTTAGCCAGTTAGCACATTAAAAACTCAACATGACATTGAAAGAAGAAATTATACTTACTGTGTGCTAGTAAACAATAGCACAAACAATTACGAACTGTTTCTGCTGAAAACTTCAGCGACTAAAAAAAATAATGTTACCTTATGTGACAAGTTTGATTCAATTTCACTCCATCTTGACTTTAACCTTTTGTTTACTTTCCTCATTTCCATTTCTTTTCTCGTGCTCTGAGCTGAACTGCCAATCAGAGTGATTTTATTCACCGACAGGCTCCATCAGCTCTAAAGCAGATTCAACATTAGGTATCGGGCAAAAAAAAAAAACAGACATGGGCCAACGAGGGCCAACGGTGCAGGTCAGACTGCAAAATCTAGGGCAACAGGTGCTCACTGACAGCCTGATACTGACCAATGGCCGACCGTCGGCTTGGTGTGTCAAAGCCTATAAATGCTGTTTTGGGAGACAAAGTGTATTATCGTCATTGGGAAATGGGGATTGAAGTCCTCACCTGATGACAAAGCAGTCTTGACTCCCTCTTGACAAAACTGACCAATTGTGATTCAAAACCATGCCCAGAATGAGTCTTCTATTGCCATCTGCTCCCAGCTTATTGCTACCTGTCATATAATAACTATGATGAGCTGACAACTGCCTTGACTGATCAAAATCAAAACTTATCACACCATGTTTTATGTAACAGTTTGACTTTTTATTGGTGTTAAAATATTTCTCTCTCCGCAGGAAATGAGATAAGAACACCAGTGACTGTCAGTGTACCTTCGATGCCTCCATCAACCACCATCTTTCCACCATGGACACACTGAGCCGGACAAGAGAAAAAGTTTTGTGTTTCAGGACATTTGACTCTGTGTCATTGCTGTGAAAGAAAGCAACAACGGACTTTACATCATGTTTTTTGGTATTACTATGATTATTTATGAGCAATCGAGTTCATTCCTCTCCCTTGATTTGTAAATACCTGTGTCTGTACTGTTCTTTTGTGGGCTCTGGATACAGGGAAAGAGACGTATATTGTATTTATGAGGATTAAAAAAAAAAAAAAAACAATGTAAAAAAAGTCTGTTATTATAAAAAAGCTCATGTCTTCTTGAATGTGCCAACCTTTTTGTCAAAATGTATACTTTTTGGAAAAAGCATTAACTACTGTTGCACTCTCTTGTTGTGATGGCAAAACAACAGAAAATATGAAGCACAAAGTGTGTTTGCTGGTCGAGAGGGGCGGTCAGAAAAGCCAAAATGAGTGGGTTCTCGCTCCCGGAAGGACGCCCCAGCCTGAGCGCTTTCCCACCGGGATCCCTGCACCCATCTAGTCCGCTAAGAATGTCATACTTTTCTATGTTTCCTTTGGTTTCTCTGCAGCAAAACGTTGTGCCAGCAGACAGACAGGCTTTATAAAAGTTTGATTGTAACCCCCCCCGCTCTTCCCTCGTCCCCTCCACTCATCGTCTGAGGGACTGTTTGCTGCAGTTGTGAGATAAAATTTGCATATACTCCTTCCAAAACAAACAAAAAAATGTCTGTGGACTGACTTTTTGTACTCTTGTTGTTTTGTAAATGTACAATAAAATACATTTGCTGATCTAAGCCTTCACTCATTTCCTGAAGCAGCTTTTAGAAGTGTAGTTTGACAGATATGCTGCTTGGTCTCTGGGCTGTGAATTTTCAATTTACTCCATGTTTTGTCAGTCATGTCTGTTTCCTTCTGTGACTTTCAATCAATCAATCAATCATTTGTAACATGGAGTTATACAAGGCACAACTCCAGTGAAAGGTGATCCCATCAGCTCAACAATATGGCCACATGCTCCTGAACATGGCACTGCACTAAAACCACCTCTGAACAGCGTATAGCAGTGATCCATGGCAGGAACAAGACAGCACCCTCACATTCTCACCGTCACACCAGTCCTTATTCACTGTAAAGCACATGCCTCCTCTCCTTGTCTCGCTAGATTCCTCTGCTCTGTCAGATTTGCAGATAGATAAAGAGCTTCCTGGTTGAATGGTGCTGTCCAGGATTTAGCCAGGTTTCAGTGAATCAAAGGATATTACAGTTCCTGATATTTTTCCAGTATTATCCAGTCGTAGGACTAGTACTTCCCAAACACATGCATTTCCACTAAAACCTTACAATTTAAAACACATCAGTACAAGCAGTCTGGCACACGACCGATGTGCATTTGAACTCTGCTCATGCGAAGTTCGCACACACACGTGCACAGGCATGCTCAGGGCACACTAGTCAGACAGAAGTGTTTTATATAGTGAGGTTATAATGAAAATGCATATGTTTGGGAAGTACTGAGCGTACAACTGGATAAAGGAGACTTGGATTATACTGCATGAGTTGTGTGAGGGTTCATAAAAGGATATATTGACATAGTTTTGCTGTTGTTGAATGTTGACCCTGATTTCTTCAGATCATCAAGAATGTTTTTTTTTTAGATTCTTTGTTTACTGTGGCGGTATGAGAGATAAACAAAGGCTTATTAACAAATTCAAGGTCACGCGAGATGAGTCTGAATACTGGATACATGTGAAACGGTTTGGTACTGTAGTCAGCAATGCATTGTGGGCTGCTCTACTTGAAGCAACAGGATGGAGGCCATAAACAGTCTGCTGCTGTTTTCAATTCAAGGACACTACAGTATATTTTTGAAATTGGGTGTTGCATGGAGAATTTGGAGCGTGGTCAGAAGTTTGAAGTTTGATAAACATTAGTCTTGTAATCCTAACATTAGGTTAGTGTTTTTTGTTTCACAGCCAATTTTCTTTTAGAAAAATAGACGGATGTAATTTGCCATCAGCTCCTGAAGGGACTTCAGAAACTGTCATTTGGAAAGCAGTTTTCCAGAGGAGGACACAGTTAGGACATGCATGCAGTCTAACTGATTTGGTAGAGGGGGATTTGATTTATTCTAACTAGACTAGACTAGAGACCAGTGTATCTGTCTGAATCTAACATCATTTTAAGTCCATACATGCCAACATACCTGTTTCCCAGACGTTTTAAATGTCCAGTGTGAAAGATTTAAGGGGATTTAGTGTATTCTAGCAGCGAAGAGTGCAGATTGCAACCAGCTGAAATTTATTCTAGTTTCGAGAGGTTTTCACCAGGAGTCAAATTATCTGCAGAGGTCTCTTCCTCTCCAAAACAAATGGACCAGGTGATCAAAATAGGTAAAAATACACAATAGTTTCAGGTTACAAATCAGTGTTTCTCCAACACTGCTTAACTCATCAAAGTAGAGCTAATCTAGCACCTGCTGATGTGTGCTCACCTTTTTTCTCTGATAACTTAAGATCCAGACATTCAAGAGGTTTTTCAGGGTAGCTAAGCTATCCGCAGCTACTAGCACATAAAAACACTGAATACAGTAGTTTCATGTTAAGAAATAGATGTTTTGCTAACACTGCTCATCGCAAAGGGGATATTAACTATGTTGGCCAACATGACAACACAACAACGCAAACCGTCCTTTCTAGAGCCAGTGTTTGGCTTGTCTGATCTGGGCTATTGTAGAAACATGGCAGTGTAACATGGCAGACTCCAGCTCATTCTAAGGTAATGAAAATACAAAGATTCTACAAACAACATAATTATTATATTAAAAGAAATTACAAACTGAACCAAACTAACCCAGTTAAGGTTAAGCCCAACCTAGCCTGTCCAAGATCATCACATAAAATATGGAGCCCAAGCCCGAGCCCCCCCACAGAGCACTAGTCAGCTTCTGACACCCGGGACACACCAGCTGTGTGGCAACACAAGCCACACGCATCTCCCCTGGAAAATGTACCAGCTCCTTGACTCTCCACACTGTAATTCTCTGCCAGAAAAGCTCCCTGCTACGGCCAAGAGAAAGGACAGAGAGCCCAGCACAGAGCCTGGCTGCTCCCTCCCCTTTTCTACCTGCCTGACGTCACGAGAGACCACCTTATATTCACCTTTTGCTATCATTATCTTTATTATCACCACCTCCATCTTCTCACGTTTTCATCTCTCTGACCTTGTTGACAATGACACTAATAACGTTTACATGACATTAGAGAAAATCGAATTATTGTGTTAGTCCGACTAAAACCGGATTTTTAAAATACATGTGAACATGTAAGTATGACTGAAATTGCCCCAAATTAAATTTCTCACATTCAGACGATCACAACCAGATAATGCAATTGGAAGTCAAATTACTCCTGCATGTATACAGTCAATCGTACCCAAATTGGCCTAGGTGCTCTGCGCATGTCGAATAGCATTAAATGCGTAACAGAAGAAGAAGCCGGTAACAACATGGCGACATCAACATCAGAGCTGGATGGAGTCTCTCAGTTTTTATTGCATAGAAATTGCGCAAATGTTCATTGGTAGCCAACTTGTTAATTGGTAGCCTATTAATAGGTATGAAGGGTATATTAAAAATATTAAAGCAGCTGTTAAGGTGGCACATCTAACCTTGCTGGAAGATATTACAGTCCATACCTTCAGCAGACAGCACATCAGACACTGACATGTTTGAACATGTTTGCAGAGAGTGACGAATGGTTAATTAGGCGTTTATGACTGCCATTATATTCACAGATGCTAGCTGTCAGTCTGACGTTGGTGTGTCAGGGCATTCATATGTGCATAGAAACAACTTCACCACTTTCTCCATGACACATATCTAGGCAAACTTATTTCCTGATAGAGAGAAATGGGTGCTTGGCATTAAGCTGATGGCAGATTGCGGGTATGCTCCTGTCAGTTTAGAATGATCCTGATTCACCAACATATGCATGGTGATAACATCATGAATCCAATGGTAATTTTGTGTGCATAATTATTTTATGTGCAGAGTAAGAACGTTTCTACACATACAGTATATTGGTGAATTAGGCCCACTGGTTTAGACCAGCCTCATTAGCAGCGTCTATCTTGTCTATAGCGCTCGCCATTGTTTTTACCCCTCACTGGTTGCATGACAACATCATTAGGCCCCCTGTAGCACTCACTAGGCGTTTTTTAATTTCAACTGAGAAACCACTGTTTTATGTCACAATGCCAGACGAATAAGTCAACTCAGTGGTCTGGGCAGATTCCAAGGTCTGGACCAAGACAAATGGCAGTCATATGAGAATCATCAGTCTCATGAATTTAGGTGTAAATTTGAAAGACATGCATGCATAAACAGCGGAATTTAAAACACTAATGTCTTTGGTTCTCTGTCCATTCTTGGGATATTTATCCAAATCTATGTGGTACAATCAAATCTGAGATTCTTCTGATACACAGGAAGTCATATAACTTATCCGTAAGATGAGGGCTCTTAACTGTGTTCGCGTGTGTGTTGGTGCAAACTGCTGAACCAAATCTAAAACATTCAGCATCTAAACTTCTTAAAGCCTTCAACTCCTTGACCATACTTTCATGTCACCCCTAAATAAATAAATAAAAAGCTGCCTTATTGGAGAAGTTGTGTTTGCTTCTTAATCTCCTAATGCCCCATTCTTCCTCCAGCTTCACAGTGCATTGCACCTGGGTGAGTGCTGTACGCGCCAAGGAGCATGAAATTGCCAGGCTCTCTACTCTGAAAGTGCAACACACACTCCCTCCCGCTGTCCACCTGAGACAAGGCATGCATTACCCTCTGGTGCTCTACAGATGCTCGCTGTGTCTTGGCATCCACAAAGTCACTAACTCTCAGGCCCAGACAACACACTCAGCTACACAGATACATGAATAGCCCAGGGTGTATTTCTCCTCTCAGTGCTCTGTGATCAACTGAAAGGAGCATGATAAGATGCTGCAGCACAGCTCTGTGGCAGTCCACAGATGGAGACAGTGGAGGTGGCACCATAAACACATAAAAAAAATTCAAAAGACATGTAAGATGTAGAGAGAACCCTGATGAATGTAGTGGTATTTGATTGGCATGTCTTTTTAAGGTCTGATACTACCATTTATAGTCTAACCAGCAATAAAAAGACATATAATTTGGATTCAATTGAACGAGGTACAGAGTGGGGAAAAATGCTTTTTTAAATTAATGCCATTGTATGTGAGGATTTTAATAAAATCAAGTTCCACAACCTGACTTTGATGGAGAACTGCTCAGAGCTGATTTCAAAGAACTTAATTAATTAAATATATTAGAGAACCACGGCAGATGAGGTACATTTGAAATGAAATGGCTTGTAAACTGGATTTCAGAAGTAAAATATCATTGCTTTTGGTCTATAAATGGGATTACTTGACAGTAAGAAAAATATGGAATATTTCAAGCTTTATCCATTAATACATGTTAACATGCATTACAATACAGTATTTGCGTGAGAGAGCATGTATATTGTGGATCAATAGGTGTGGCAGCAGTCACTTCAGGGTGTCGGATCAGAAAACATTGTTTGTGCTTAGGTGAGCAATTTGACAGCAGATACAAAATAACAGTGTGTCCGGAAAGAGACACAAAATGACTACAAAGTGAAAAAAAAAAAAAAAAAGACACAAAAAGACTACACACGAACACAAAAACAATCAAAAACAGACACAGAGTGGCACAAAATGACTTCAAAGCCACACAAAATGACCAAAAAAGACACAAAATTGTGTCAAGGAGACACAAAAGACAACAAAAAGATGCACAATTAATACAAAGCTCCACAAAACATCTAGAAAGAGACACAAAATTAATACAAAGTGAGACAAAAAAGACACAAAATAACTCAGAGACACACAAGACTAAAAAAAGACACAAAATTACTACAATGAAAGACAAAACTACCACAAAGAGACATAAAATGACTACAAACATACACAAAACAACTAAAAGGCACAAAATTAACATAAAGGGGCACAAAGCAGCATGGAATGACCAAAACACATACAAAATGACCTCAAAGAGACTCAAAAGACTACAGAAAGATACATAATAACTACAAAGCAACACAAAACCACAAAGAGGCACAAAATGACTACACAGTGAAACAAAACGACCAAAAAATACACAAAATTGCCTCAAAGAGACACAAAAGACTACGAAAAGACACACAATGACTACAAAGTTCCACAAAACATCTAGAAAGAGACACAAAATTACTATAAAGTGAGACAAAAAAAGACACAAAATTAATCCTAATCCTACAATCCTATGTAGGAGATGTGGTGCGGCCTTTTGCTTGTCTGTGCCCAGGTGCCCATTGTCTCATAATCTGGCCATACCTGGATTACAGCTAACTGCATATAAAGTAGTTCCAACCAGCTTCACCTTGAGCAGTTATAAGCAGTAAAATGCTGCTTATGTATTGATGCATCGGTATATAAAATCTAATAACATCTTATTTTATAATATATCACTCACAGGGGACATTTTGTCTGCAGAACCACTGCTTTCACTTTGCTGATAATACTTTTCTGTTATCAGCATGTGCTTTTACTTGAAGGCAGGATTTTTACTGGTAGTATTTGAGTGTTCTTTCACATTGTTGTTATGCACCTTTAGTTGAGTAAAGATTAATTATTCCAGTGTATCACAGTTATCCTTGAGCCCCTGACAGATGTTCACTTCATCAATGCATTGCATGGACAGACATTTCTAATAAATGATCACTACTGAATGACTATCTGTTCACTGAATTGATTTTAGGCCAAAAGATAGAAATTGGATGGATTTTGAAAAGCACCAATTTATTTTCTAAAAGGACTAAAGATGGCTTATCAGACACCCAGTGAATGGGTTGATTGGAACTGCTGCTACAATCATCCCAGGAGGTGAAAACCATTTTGGGTAGGCCATATTTAAGATGTTCAGATAGACTGCATCTTCCACTAATGTGAACCTAATTTTCTTGTTCTGTTTGTTACTTGCAGAACCTAAAAGTTTTTTTTAAACTATTTTCCCATCACTAAGTAGTTTCTGTCTTGGCAAGGACGTCACATGTCCTTACATGTCCTTACAGAGATTATTATGCATATTATGTTAACAGGTTGTTAGCTTTTATGAGCCTGTGGAATTAAAAAACAAACAAGAGCAAAGGACAGCAGATAAGGCGATGAGAAGATTTACGTTACTGACCTTCTACAGCGTGACCCAAAACCCCTTACCCTTTCCACGCCCCCCTCAACTTCCCTCGCCCCTCCATCCCTCCCTTCTCCTCCCTCTCCCTCAGCTATAAATCACCTCGCTCATTCATTAGGCTAGTGTCAGGGCCATAACGCCCACCGAGGCTAAAGGAAGAAGGCCGCCGGCCTGAGAGGAGAGAAAAGAGACAGAGACAGAAAAGGAAGGATGAAAGGGAGGGGATGGCGTCATTTAAAGCCCTGTTCCCTCATTCCAAAATGCAACACACCAATTTCCATGTTAATTTTCCCTGTGACAGCTGAGATGGATGTTGGTGACTTTTTGGCTGATGTGATGCATACATAGAGAAGCTTAAATGAAGCCATTATGTAGGCAGCAGGGTCAGAGAGTGTAGAAGGTAAATGATTTAGTTGCTTGCAGGATAAAAAAAAAAAACATTCAACCTTCAAGTGATGTTATATAATGATCAATACTGAACCCATCTATTTTGTATTAACATATATTTTTAAAGATGTAATTGTTCAACAGACAGCATGTTTCATGTACAACATTGGGTGAACAGAGCAGGTCAGCTTAAATATTACTCCATGCTAATACTTTAGCATGTCGACTGACAGTGAGGCATTAGCTTTATCCAGACAGCAAACAGCAGAGGTGGGACCGAGTCATGAGCCCCTTACTGCCTGAATATTGCACTGTTATGCTGCATCGCCAATCTCTATAACGCACAATTGTGGGGGGACAGAGTTGTCTTGCCCCTGAGCCGGAAACGGACGTGGTAACAGTGCTGAAACACCTGGTTCTTCTCAAAGTCAAAAAAGATCCTCAAACAGCTAAATTTCAAAAAGGCTATGTGATCAAATCCTGCCAAAGGATTGTTTCAATGTCAGGATCCTTCAAATTCTACCAAGGACCGAATCCTTCCCTCAGAGAATTTTCAAGGATGCATGTGTGTATCCTCAGCAGGCATGAAGTGCCCACAAGCATTTGCAGAAGACTTTAAGGGAGGGCCTCTTCAATGACACAAACCTGGGCACTTGCCAGTCTGTTCCAATGTGCATTCACCAAATGTTAGGAAGGAGTCTTGCCTAGCCTTTGTGGGACCTGACTTGGAAGGACCTGTCCTACCAAGGAAGCATCCTTGACTTTGAGATCCTTCTTTTATACATCCTTGACTGTATAAAAGGGAAAGTCAGCACAACAGGATTGCGGGCGGCACTGATGTGAAGTTTAGACAATGTGTTATGAGTGCGACCATCTGCAGGAGATTAAAAAAGTAGCTGATAGCAGCTAGCGGCTGCAGGAGATTAAAAAAGTAGCTGATAGCAGCTAGCGGCTAACTCAGAGCCATAACAGTAGCCATAAATGTAGCAAACTGAAATAACAGTGAGGTCTGGGAGCTCCTTACCCTCCGAACAGAGGACGAGATCAACCACCATATAACAGGTACAAAGCGCTGCTGGCGCGTGTGATATATATCACACTAGAGGCTGACATTGTTGTATTACATGTCATGCCCATCACACATCTTTTGACTAGGCGATGCCGGGATGCTGTCCATAATCACACAAAGGAACAGCAAGTTGCTGCGGTCATTTGGTTCCCTGTAAAAATGCAGAGGCGGCATAAAGAAGGGACTTCGTAGCGGATCTATTGTACAATCTCTGTGTAAAAAGGGCTGTAATGCAGGTCACAAGTAAGTCTAAAGTCTTTGGACACAAGTCCCAATTCAAGTCCAAAGTCAAGACTGACAGGTCCCAAGTTAAGTGCCCTAATGTTCTGGGTTTTGAGTCAGAATGTGCTCTTTACCAAATATATAGCCATTTTAACCATGATGTAATAACACTGGCTAAGCATTAGTTCACTGACAATGTAATATTAGCCTCAACTGCCATTCTTTGTGCACCTTCAAATGTTAAACAAAGTTGGAGGTTGTTGCGTCTCTGCCTTTAATTTTTGACCTGTACGTTTTGCATACTGCATATTGTTTGTTGACCACTGCATAGTTTTTGACATGACTAAAATTAATTTTTGGAAATCATTTTTTTTCCAACTGGTGCTCAGTGACAAAAGGGTAGGTCTTTCTGGTTCTCTCATGCAACTTTTTTGGATGCTGTTGGACTGGTTCAAACAAAGTGGATCTGGGGTCTGCTTGAGTGGGAATAAATAGCATCAGTTTATCCAGGAACAAGTGGAGAAACAAGTAGTCCCTAGTTAAAAACTACAAGATTAGGGTGAAACAAAGGAACAGTCATAACATTTAAAAAAAATCTACACATTATCTAAAAAAAAAATGCATTGTCACAAAGCTGATACAGAGCTGATTTCCATACCTTGTGAAAAGTTGACATTTTGGACATACATGGTTTTCACAGGACAGTGACAATAGGCTGAAACAAAATGCTTAACATCTTATTGGCCAAGATGACCAGCAGTCATGTCTCCCAATAAATGTGCTTATGTGCAAGACACACAAGTGTGTGTTTGTGTGTGTGTGTGTGTGTGTGTGTGTGTGTGTGTGTGTGTGTGTGTGTGTGTGTTGGAGCAGTCAGCTGGCCCTGTGTGACTGACAGAGCAATATTGAAACAGATCACCCATACGGGTGCTATTGATTTCCAGTTAACTGAATGATTACCACTTTAGTATGCAACACCATAGTAAAACACTGCTGTCAATCAATGTCAGCACATCACTGCCACCTGAACTGTCAGCTCCTGTAATCACACTAACTGATGTGGTGCTACTGCATCTCCATCTAGCTCCTCCTCGTGTTATATTCTATTTGTGTTCTTATATTCTATTTGCTTTGATTCCCTGTACAATCCTATTACTTTTGTGGTTGCAAAACTAACCTCATTTCCCCACAGATCAATAAAGTTTCACCGTGTTGTATAAATAGTGGTGCCTGTAAAGTAACTGAATTGAAATGAATTGCTGGAGGTTTGAACTATGACAATCTGACGATGGAAATGTAATCCTGTAAAACTGATACATGATTTAACATTAACAGGTCACATATAAATAATGTAGAAAGAGCCAAAAAAGGGTCTATTTTGATGACCCGGATCATGTCCCTTGATGTTGGACTGGCAGGTATATTATAAAGCAAGAAGTTCAGCTAATTATACTCACTCACTGCTGCCTGTGTCTGGACTTAGCATGGTAACATAACAGACTACAGAGAAGACAGTTAATCTACATTTGTATGTGTCCATGTGTGTGTGCGCAGTGTGTCCATGGTTTTAGGCCATGTCTAATATGGGTCATTGGTTTGCTGACATGCTATATAAAGCTGGTATTTTGGCATACACCAAATTCTGTGATGCACAAATCCCACGGGTGGTGTGTGAGCATGTGTGTGTGCGCACATGAACTCATAAGACAAGCAGACATACAGTAGTGTTTGATTCATTACTGCGTGATTCTCGTAGCGTGTGGTCTAGTCCATCAGTGAGAATGTGTGTGCTGCTCAGAGGAGCTGGAGGCTTCGTGTAGAAACATATGGCCTTTAGTGGAGGAGACAGATGATGGATAATCTCTTTGGCAGTCCAGTATGCACACACACACACACACACACACACACACACACACACACACACACAGAAATAGTCCAGTACTTGCTGCATTGCTTGTAGATTGTAAATGTGACATGGTGTGATAGTTCAACACAGTTTAATGCTTATTTTTTGTGCTAGAAAAGCTGTTTTGTATTAAAAACATTACTTGTTTTTAGCCTGCATTGACTCTTCTTCTAATTGCAGTCTGCTTGACTTTATCTGACAATAACTGCAAATGAATAGTGGCTGATTAATCTTCAAAATGGAATTCAAAAAGAGGAAAGACATGAAAAAAGCTCTGCCTTCCTTCTTTCATATTTTTGCTGAGAAACAAACCTGCTGCTCCTTTGAAAAGAAAAAATAACTGACCCCGGTAACTCACATCCCGATGTGTTTTTTTGTGTGTTTTGTTGTTTCAGGTCTGGTAATTATGGGCTGTTTTTTCTTTTCTTTTTTTAATACTCCACACATAGATTGTGATCCCGGCACGACTGCTCCTGTGCAGCTTATAAATGAAACAGACAGCAAAGCACTTCTTAGCTCAACATTCCCACTCTCATTTGAACCCAGCAACCTAGAGACAAGACATGGATTACTTTGAAAAGAGCGTGTTGTGCTTTGCGGCCGCATGACAAACACTCATCCTGAACACAAAGCCATTGAGGAAATCATATTAGATTAGATACATATTAGAATATCTACCAGGCCTTACAGCTTTTCCTTCTTAATACTCAACTCAGGCAAAGTTTGATAGAGATAAAAAGTCAGAAGTGTTTGCAATAATCTGCTTTAAACAGGGAGAAACAACATGGAATCTTAGGTTTTCTTTTAATGAGGTAACATTGAGTTACAGAGTTAAAAATCCCACTTCCTGTTTCTGTATAAACATAGATTAAGGTTTAATTATTCTCTCCAATGGGTTTGTAATTAGCAGCCATTATCAGGTACAGCAGCATTGTTTGTCTTGGTTAATCAAGCTAAACAGATGAGTTCTAAACATCACCTCCCTGCTCCACATAGCCATTAAGAACAGCAGGGGTCGATGGAAATCCTGCCCACAGGCCACAGAGGGACAGTGTGTAATGCAAAGATACTTCACTTCCTTAACTTCACTTCATCCACAGAGACTACTGTACCGTGGCAAACTCAAACAGTGAAGCACTAAATCAGGCTCCTCTTCTGTGGAACCATCTTCCAGTTTGGTCCAGGAGGCAGACACCATATCCAGATTTAAGAGTAGATTTAAGACTTTCCTCTTTGATAAAGCTTATAGTTAGGGCTGGCTCAGGCTTGCCTTGTACCAGCCCCTAGGTACTCTGATACAGGTCTTGTCTGCAGAGGGTCTTCTTATGATACACTGAGTTCTCTCTATTCATGTTCTATTCTGCATGTCACTAACTCAGCTTTTACCCCGGAGTCTTTGTGCTCCAATGTTTCAGAGGTTCCCTCGGATCGAGGTTGCACCTGAATCATGGATTGTGGTTGTGCTGCTGCCGTAGTCCTGCCTGATGCCTACTACTAGCCTACTGCTGTTATTATTAGTCATACGTCAACTACTACTATTACTGTCACACACATAAACTATTATATAGTAATATATACATATAATATACTATCATATACTAAAACTGATATTTTTATTCATATTTCTATTATCGTTATAGTTGCTGATATTACTGTCGTAGCTGTGTATCTATCTCTCTCCTTCTATGTATCACTTTGTCATATGAATTACTGCAATTTTACGATGTTGATCTGTTCTGTACGACATCTATTGCACGTCTGTCCGTCCTGGAAGGGGGATCCCTCCTCAGCTGCTCTTTTTTAGGTTTCTACCATTTATCCCTATTAAAGGGTTTTTTGGGGGAGTTTTTCCTTATCCGCTGTGAAGGTCCGAAGACAGAGAGATGTAATATGCTGTAAAGCCCTCTAAGGCAAATTGTGATTTGTGATATGGGGCTTCATATATAAAATTAAATTGAACTGAATTAAAATTGCAAGGTGAAAAACCCTCCACGAGAAACTGCAAATACATCCTGCATGGTAGATCTTTCAAAATAAAACTTGGTCCAGCTATCATCGGAAGTATGTATGAAGATATTTTTAATTTGAGAGGATAACATAAAAGACGACATCAGTGTCACAAGGGAAAATAATAATTTTAGCTTCAGTCAAACATTTTTGAGTACAATGTGAAACATGGCAGCAACTTTGACTTCACAGATCAGCTGGGACACATTCCAAATGTAAAGTCCTTGCAAAATGTAAAACTTTCTGTAAAAGATTTCAATTAATTCAAAGATTTTATTAAAAACTATAAAACACAACTTTAATGTGGACATAATAAAATGCAAATTCGTATATAAAAAGAAAAACCTTGATTACACTACAATTAGCGATTTTCTAAATATATATATATGTATATAAAAAAAAATCATCACCATGCATACAACACTTTAACTTTTGAAATACTCTTTTACTAAAATTTAAGTTATTTAGAGGGCAAACCTCACGTTAGTTCAATTAACTGTGAACCAAACAACTTTTTAAAAATAATGTTTTGTCTGATGCAAACTTTTTTTGTAACATTAAAGGGAGACACCCCAGGCAAATAGGGTAACATTTTTAACTATTAGATATCCTCATGAAACCCCACCTGCTGATTACTTACAATAGGACAATTATTGTTTGTATATCAAGTTGTCTCAAATTTGGGGCGTCGATAGCTTAGTGGATAGTGCCGCGCCCCATGTATAGAGGTGATGCCTCGCTGCAGCGGTTGTGAGTTTGACTCTGGCTTGCAACCCTTTGCTGCATGTCGTCCCCCCAATCTCTCTGTCTCCCCATTTCACACTGTCCTGTATATTAAAGGCAAAAAGCCCCCCCCCCCCCAAAAAAAAATCTTTAAAAAAAGTTGTCTCAAATTTTATGTTTAAACATGCAAATGAGGCATTATCTAATGAAAGACACACTAATTTCCCTACATTTTCACACATTTTGTTTTATTTTGTTGAAATATTACATTTTTTACAGAGGGAATTTTTGATATCTCTTTTTATCACTTCATAAATCAGAAACTACTGCCAACAGCCATAAATAAATCCACATGCTTTTAGGAATAAAATGATCTTTAAATCAGGTTATGAATGATATTTGAACAAGCCTCTCTGTAGATAGAATATAGATAGGAATAAAATTGGAAAATTTTGTGTATGTAAGTGTTTCTGAAGTGGAGATTTTGGGCTTGGAGAAGACTATAAAATTTCATACATTTTTAGACAAAAATAAAACAAGTAGAATTTTAACTAAGATATCTACATAAATCTTCCCCAGTTGGTTACTTCCATTAAGACAATTCTTTTAAGAAAGGTTTTTCAGAAACGTTATGTTCACATATTTTCAAAACAAAAATCTGAACATTGGATAGAGCCAGGTGTAAAATTATTGTTGACACAGATTCAAGGTTTATACAGAGAGAATTTTGGATATCTTAATTTTTACATTATTTAGCAGAAAATACTGTCAACATCCATAAAAAAAATCTATTTTTGCCATGTTTTTAGGAATAAAATGTTGTAAATCAGGCTGTGAATGATATATGAACAAACCCCTCCATAAAAACCTTCAGAATGTAAACAGGAATCAAACTGGAGAGCTTGGTGGATGTAAGAGTCAAAATTATAACAAAGATTTCACCATTAATCTTCCCCAGTTAATTATCTACATAAAAATATATATTTTTTTTATTTTACAAGTTTTCAGAAATTTTATGTTTAAATATGCTTTAAATGTGGCATTATCTAATTAAATATATGCTTTTTGCATGACAGAACACAGTCTTGAACTAATATAAACATCTAAATGTGTATTTTGGACATTTTCTTTCCACAAGTCTAAAAGACAACATCTTAAAGAAGCAAAATAGCCAAAAATCTCAACTCAAAATTGATCAGTGTATGGGTGAACTATGTTTTCACCTGGGGTGTCTCACCTTGAAAAATGAACGAGTGTATCAAGTAAAAAAAAATAAAAAATTAAATCTAAAAAAAATCCCAAAATATAAAAGAAATCACCAAACAATCAGGAAGACAGTAAATGATTTGGAATGTTTTAAATTCTTTAAATAACATTTGTTGAATATGCTGAATATATACACTTGATCAGTAAAACAGTCTGTACAGAATCCCTAAGCGAAGCTCTATTTGGTAGGACCTCAGCCCTAATAAAATTTTGCAACAAACATGAAAAAATAAGAAACAAACATGTGCTGTGAGGAAAACCCCGGTGCTGTATTTCTTCTGCCTAATGACTGCTTTCTCACTGTCTCGAATCCTGTCTCTGTGTCTCTCTGGCCTTTTCAAAACACACTGGGTGAGAAGATCCCGAGGGAAGTATCTCATTATCCTATTCTCTAATGAGCGGGAAGGATACAGAGAGGGAAGAAAACTTTAGAATCTCAATGGAAGTCATTTGAAGGATGCAAAATAGTAGCTGGACAGCCCTGAGGTAAACTGGGAAAACTATTACAGACAAACAACAGGCATGCATCTACGAGCAGAGGCATCTGAAACATCAAGGCGTTGGCTCCAATTATTTTTCAGATCCAGATATTTACCTTTTCCTGACAGGGAAATCGCTACACATCAAACCCTGAATTATTCAGACCTCAAAATTCCAGAACTCTCCAACACCTATAACTGTTTCAGTGTCATGTCTGTCCCGTCTTGTCCTGTAGATCTGGCACTGCTGAGAGGTGTTTCTGAAGTTTTTAAAAATTTAGTTACGTTGTATCTTTTACCTTCCTGGCAGAGTCCCCTAAGTGTCAAAGGGTTTGGTGTTTCTGCCAGGGTAGTGAGCTCTGTACTGAGCCTCCATTTCTTCCACCCACGCCATGCTCCAGTCCCATGCAGGAACAGGCTCCAGCTCGCCGTACGAGTTGCCCTCTGCACGAAATGACGGATACAAGGCGCTGAGGGGGGAGGCCGGTGGAGAGAAGTCTAAACACAAGAGAGGACGACATGTTGACATGCATTTCAATATCAAGTGGAGGGATTATATTAAAACAGAAACCTTTTTGCCTGTGGAGAAGCTAACAGAAGAAGTAAACATTTCAAGACCTCTGAGGAACACCTTTCACGCTGATTCTCTGAGGAAAAGCAAATTTAGAAGCTTCTTTGAAGCAGCTGTCTGTCACTGGAAATAAAACTATTCTAATATGTTTGAGGCACCAAAACAAACATTGCCAATTCACTGCAGCCACATTCTGGATTCTAAAGGTACTATTATATTTCAAAGACCTCAGAAAGTGTAGCAGTCCAGGAATAATAACAGTTTATTCCAAGCTGAAGGGTTCATGCTATAGAGGCTCTGCCAATTCATGTGAGAGTGTGAAAGTGCATATTGCACTGTGTCCAAATCTAAAACAAGCCTGTCCCTGCTGCTCCACTGTTTTCACATGATTAGTCCACACTGTTTCTGTCCTTCAAGCCAGGTCTTTACATAAGCACACTAAGCCTTAGTGTGGAGAGCTAAATGGTAAATGAGAAGCTGAATATTTTTCTGACTGCCCCTTTGCTGATGAAGCAACTTGTATTCAATGAGAATATCAGAGGCCATTGTGAACACATCCTGAGAAGAAAAACAACAGGGTACCTACAGTTTAATTAGAGTTAGACAAGTTAGATTTGACCCTTTGAATTCTGCGACAGAGATAGTCCATCTGTGGCTACATTGGTATTTTTGCTTTTTGTGAAGTCCCTTCTTGGAGTATCTTCAAATGCTTTATATCCCTAAAATCTGTACAACCTAAGACAAAAGATTATGTCAGTCAATAAACCATATTAATTGCTAAAAGTATTAAAATTGTGTCATAAAAAACACAAAAATCTGACATTTTTCACAAGATTTTACAAAATAAAAACACAAAGCATATTGATCCAAAAGATTTTTAAAGGTAGAGGCATTAACAAAATATTTCTTAATACTCCAAAAGTTATTTGAACTATGTACATTATTGGGTTTTTGAGACATGCTCATTTTCATGAGCAGAGTGAAAAGGTGAACCTTGTTCCTCTGATGCCAAGTTGCAAGTGGTGCAAAACCACATGAAAACGCATGACTCACAACGTGGCACAATGACATCACTACGATGTGATGACACAGAAGACAGAAGCCTTGCAGCTTTCTGCTGTAAGAAGAATGGATGTTCTAGCTATTACGTGTTTTATTTTAGGTTGATATATACAGGATTAGGCAAAAATGATCTTCTGCTTCTTGTGAGGACATTCCCCAGGAAATTTCAGTGTTATTACAGCAAAATACCACATTTGCACAGCACATAAGGTAACGTAACGTCTGGTGTTCATGTACTATTGTTCTTTATGTGCCTGTATTTGAGAATTCTGTACTGTTTTTGTAATTTTCCTATAATCTGTATGCAGCATTTACTGGATGTTAACTTAAAAAAAACGATGAACAGACTAAAAATAGGCAATTTTTATTAAATACAGCGACAGCTAGCTAGCAGACAGTGCATTCTGTGCACTGAGCATCCCGGCCGGAGGCAAAATACGATTGTTGTTGGTTCACTATCCTGATCAGCATTACGTTAATGTGAATGGCATTTGGTATGTTATATATAAAATAAATAGATGCCACCAATGATTTTGAAATTTTACAATACAACGTTAGAAATAAGTTCCTACCTCCTAAGTTTAAGTATTTTTAAGACTTATGAAAGATGGATTTAAGATATCTTAATACTATTCAAGGCCTTACTTTTAGATTAATAAATTCAATGCCTTTTCAGACTTTGTAAGGATCCATAGGAGCCCTGAAAAACATATTTGCCTCAAAAGCCCTCTTGACATAGAGTCACATGTTTGAATTACCTAATTTTCTATTTGATACACATGATTCTCCAAATCTTAAAGATGAAAAATGAGCAAAGCTCTCGGTTAGCAAGTTCGGTGTAGTTTCACCTGATCTGAGGCTTCCAATATTATTAAAGTTTATTATCAGCCACTGTAAGACTGCATTATAAACTGCACAGAAAACACAAGTCTGTTTTTTACATCACACAGTTGTATGTGTGAATAAAGCTGAGACTGAAAACAGCCAAAAGTGAGTTTAGCAAATGGAATAGAGCTGAACTGTGCCCGCAGAGGGACAGCAGAGTGACTGATGAGGTGACACGGGGGGGGGGGGATGAGTCATCTGGGGGTTTAATCTCCTGAAAGGTCCTAAGTAATTGCCTGGTGACACCTAAGAAATTAGACTTAATGTCTTTGTGTCTCACAGCAACAGCCACATGCACAACCACTGACGCACAGAGGCATATATGTGGACACACTCTCTGTCTCTAACCCTCCAAAAAGATATTTTTCTTCTTTACAGATTTAGAATCTAAAACATCAAAATTAACTTGTGTCATGAGTTTCATATTTGACAGATTTCCTGGATGTCACTAGTCTGACTACAGGGCTGCATATTACCATATGTGATCATTCATAAACAGAGGACGCCATCTAGTGGAGAAATGCAATAAACACAACAGCCTGGGATCATCAGTCTGAGGAGGATGTTTATCATTAGCCATTCATTTGTGTTGTTGAATACTCTCAAGCACCATATTAATATTTTTGGACCTGACTATCTTTAAGGGGGCTGAGGGACAGTGACATGCAACTCAGACAAAACATCCCATATGGCCAGTTCCAACGCATATGACGTATTTGTGGTGAAGACTTTCATTGAACAGGCTGAGGCTATGCCCAGTAGGTTTTCAAACATATCTTACAAACCCAGAGTGGTTCAGTATGCTTTTGACAGAGCACAGTCGCCTGAGTGTGATACACTTCTTCAAAAAAAAAAACATCAGACAGAAGCCTACAAGTCAGTCTTGTCCATTCTTTATCACCACATACAATACACATGCTGAACAAATCAAATGCATCGTTATAAATAATTATCCCATTATTGAAAGTGATACTTTGTTGAGTAGAGTCTTTCCTGAACTCCCTATATTTTTGTTAAGATGCACCCCGACACTTAGGGACAGGCTTATGCATTCACATCTTCCAGCAGACAAAAAAGGCACTTGGTTATCCAAACCGTTTGGCACTTTAAAATGTATGCATTGCTGTCACTGTGACAACATTGTGTAAACTGAACATTTTGTTGATGATAATACAAACAGAATTTATAAACTAATTGATTTTATTAATTGCAACACTACTTTTGTTATAAACCACCTCACTTGTCCATGTGTGGAAGGCTTTCTCTACATAGGCTGTACTAAAAGATGCTGGAGAGATTACATTGCTGAGCATAAATATGTGATTGGAAATGGATGACAGCTATGCTTAAGGTAACAGCGGTCAAGGTCAGGATATTGACCTTTGTTATGAATGCACACCATCCATCGCCTCCCAGTTGTGGCAGAAGGGGTATAGCTGCCCAGATAAGGGTGTCTAGTCGGCTTTGTTGCCATAGCTCCCAAGGTTAAGGGTAAAGGAGACTGCCCTGTGCTCAAGGCTCAACAGACGAGAGTCTCTTTTTAAATATGTGCATTTCCTAAGAAACAGTCAAGGGGATTAAGAGCCAGCCAGGTGAGCAGGCTTGTTGTTTAAAGGGAAATTTCGGTTTATTTCAACCTGTCTCCTATCGTCCTAAATTTGTTTCAAGTGACTAGTAGTCTGAGTGGGCGGAAGTTCACTACATAGATCAGCCTCTCATTGGGCGGAACGAGCCACCCACTGAAATCCCGCCCTTCCACCTCCGGTTGTGTAGCAGTTTTCAACCGTTTTCAACACGTCCTTTACTAACTTTTGCGGTGTTTGATCTTGCGGGGATGTAGCCATTTTTCTGCCATGGTTCGCGTCCTGTAGGCGATATTTTTTTGGCCGTGTTACACCAAAACCTGTTTCCCCCCAGCAATATTTTTGCAAGGGCACCGTTGCTGTGGCACCGCCCAGAACGATTGTGATTGGTTAAAAGAAATACAAGCAGCCAGGGCATTTTTTTCTCCAATCTCAAAGTGAGAGCCGGCCCAGCCAGACCTTTCTTTTCTTGAGAAAGGTCTGCTGAGCGAGACTAAGTGACTAGTGACATAAAAATAATAGTTAGCATGTTAGCTGTTAGCCTAGATACAGCACATAGTAGCGTCAGACCTGTTAAAAGTAACGGGCATACTTCAAGTGCAAAGTTAGTCCACTAAACAAGCTTTTTTTCCACAAAGACAAAGTTAGTCCACTAAACAAGCTTTTTTTCCACAAAGACCGCCTCATATCGTTAGGATAAATGTATTTGTGGTGAAGACTTTCATTGAACAGGCTGAGGCTATGCCCAGTAGGTTTTCAAACATATCTTACAAACCCAGAGTGGTTCAGTATGCTTTTGACAGAGCACAGTCGCCTGAGTGTGATACACTTCTTCAAAAAAAAAAAACATCAGACAGAAGCCTACAAGTCAGTCTTGTCCATTCTTTATCACCACATACAATACACATGCTGAACAAATCAAATGCATCGTTATAAATAATTATCCCATTATTGAAAGTGATACTTTGTTGAGTAGAGTCTTTCCTGAACTCCCTATATTTTTGTTAAGATGCACCCCGACACTTAGGGACAGGCTTATGCATTCACATCTTCCAGCAGACAAAAAAGGCACTTGGTTATCCAAACCGTTTGGCACTTTAAAATGTATGCATTGCTGTCACTGTGACAACATTGTGTAAACTGAACATTTTGTTGATGATAATACAAACAGAATTTATAAACTAATTGATTTTATTAATTGCAACACTACTTTTGTTATAAACCACCTCACTTGTCCATGTGTGGAAGGCTTTCTCTACATAGGCTGTACTAAAAGATGCTGGAGAGATTACATTGCTGAGCATAAATATGTGATTGGAAATGGATGACAGCTATGCTTAAGGTAACAGCGGTCAAGGTCAGGATATTGACCTTTGTTATGAATGCACACCATCCATCGCCTCCCAGTTGTGGCAGAAGGGGTATAGCTGCCCAGATAAGGGTGTCTAGTCGGCTTTGTTGCCATAGCTCCCAAGGTTAAGGGTAAAGGAGACTGCCCTGTGCTCAAGGCTCAACAGACGAGAGTCTCTTTTTAAATATGTGCATTTCCTAAGAAACAGTCAAGGGGATTAAGAGCCAGCCAGGTGAGCAGGCTTGTTGTTTAAAGGGAAATTTCGGTTTATTTCAACCTGTCTCCTATCGTCCTAAATTTGTTTCAAGTGACTAGTAGTCTGAGTGGGCGGAAGTTCACTACATAGATCAGCCTCTCATTGGGCGGAACGAGCCACCCACTGAAATCCCGCCCTTCCACCTCCGGTTGTGTAGCAGTTTTCAACCGTTTTCAACACGTCCTTTACTAACTTTTGCGGTGTTTGATCTTGCGGGGATGTAGCCATTTTTCTGCCATGGTT
>NC_065508.1:37111355-37153389 GCF_006386435.1 Epinephelus moara | reverse complement strand
TTCACTTACGTTTTAACAGGTCTGACGCTACTATGCGCCCCGGCTGTATCTAGGCTAACGGCTAACATGCTAACTATTATTTTTATGTCACTAGTCACTTGAAACAAATTTAGGACGATAGGAGACAGGTTGAAATAAACCGAAATTTCCCTTTAAAGTAAGTAACCAATAGAAAACTTCACAAAGCCATAGATCAGTACAGAATAACCATATTTGGGAACGTGGAGCAACAAAGGGGATTCTGTTTGGGTTAAATGCAAGAACTGGGCAAGGACACCCTCAGAATCTCTGGATGGCATTCACTGTGTTACACTCTGTATGTAACTGTATGTTGAGCTGTGATTCTTCTCGACAGAATCTTCATTTAATACTGTGTGTGATCTACCAAAGTCTCCTGAGGTCTTCGTTAGCTATTAAATCATCAGCTCTAATAATTCTTTAACAGGTCTTAATGAGGATATAGACTTCAAATGATTTTTTGTGATTTGCCTCTGTTTGCTGTAGGCTTCACCATTTTTCTCACAGCCTATACATAAAGATGTGTGTGTATATATTTATATATATGTTTTCTGGGTATCTTATGTCAGGGTACTCTGTGTTCTTTATTAACTGGTTATTTTTTCAAGGACAGCGGGGCATCAAAAGACATCAAAGCAAGGCTGGGAAAGGCTCAGGGTGCCTTCTCCCAACTCCGTCCCATCTGGAGATCAAAACAATACAGCCTTAAAACGAAGATGCTCCTATATAACAGCAATGTAAAGTCAGTTCTGCTGTACAGTTCAGAGAGCTGGCGAGTTGTCAAAACAGACATGAGGAGAATGAAAGTGTTCCATAATGGATGCCTCCGACAAATATGCCAGATCTTTTGGCCTAATAAGATCTCCAACAATGAACTGTACAAGAAAACGAGAAGCCAGAACATCACCAAGGAGATTACGCACAGACACCTGAGAAGGCTAGGACATGTGTTGAGGATGGAGCAGGACAACATCACAAAAGTTGCCTTAAGATAGGACACCACCAGGCAAAAGAAAACCTGGGAGGCCCAAAACCACCTGGCGCAGAACTGTGACACAAGAGCTGGAACAGATGAACCTGTCATGGGGAGAGGCCCAACATGCTGCCAGGGACCGAATGCAATGGAGAGTGCTCATTGAAGCCTTATGTCCCATTGGGGACGAAGAGGAGGAAGTAAGTAAGTGAGTAATTTTTTCATTATTTTCTATTTGTTTCATCTGTCATGTCCTTATCTGGGTCATGTAAAGGCCTACTATTGGCTCTTGCTACTGTATAGGCGGGGCCATACCTTTGTTGTATGTTTTTAAAGCACTGGCAAAGACGTGCAGTGGTCATAACATGCTGGTTTAGCCACCACAATAAAGGCTTTTTAATACTTCCTTCCTTCCTTGATTTCTGTAATTTTTGGAGTGCCTGGATTGCCTTCCTGTGTACCCTGTTCTTTCCCATTCTCCATGAACACCCAACACAAGATTTTGATCTACGTTTGAAAATAGAGAGCAATCTGTCGACTTTATCTTTTTCTAAGCCATTCTTTTGTGTTGTTTTTGACACTTTCAAGTTACACGCTGTCTAAAAGCAGTGGCCCCCAACTACTGCAAGACCAATCTAAGGGGCCACAACATGATAACCAGAATAGAAAAGCAGAAAAAACATGTTTCTCCCAACCCAAATAATGTTTAACTTGCTTTGTTGTGGAACCACTGTGTGTTTGCAATGAGCATCAGTCAGTAATCCAAAACATTTCCTCCTCTGCTTACCTGACAAAGAGGCCCCACTCATGGTATCCGCTGCCGCAGCCAGCAAGCGGGCAAAGTTGGCGCTGTCGTTAGTATAGCAGCTGTCCACCGAGCTGATGAGGCTGGTGCGAGCGCTGGCCATGTTGCTGTCCATTGCTGAGCTCCAGGTGTTCCACAGTGAGCTGTCCCATTCGCTGTAGCAGGAGGAAGGTGTGCTCTGGAGGCGGGCACGTCGCAAGCCTATTGGTGGCGCCTCAGGGTCATCGGTGGTGGAGTCATCCTCCAGCTGAGTGGAGCGGCCAGTCCCACAGATGTAGCCCAGGGTGGGGGAGAACGGGTTTGGCAGGGACGGATGCTGCTGAGGCAGGGCGCTGCTGACAGACAGCGGTGGCATGATCACATGACTACATACAGCATCAACTAAACTGGCTGGGGAAGCACAATATGTTGTATTAACGTTAACATCTGCACAATAATGACTGATGTTCCTTCTAAAACACCAGATATTTTCTACAAAAATGTACCAAGATCCAGGATCAACTAGGATCAGCTGAATAAAAACCAGCTGTACTGGCTGGACCTGTCCCCCCTGTATCCTCACCTGCATCTCTCAGGTTTAGGGCTGAGCTCCAGATACTGGGTGGCTTCCTGTGCTGTCAATGTGCCACCCTGTTCGTCATCCATTGAATATGATGTAGACAGGTGGTTGTAGGAAGGGAAACTGCTGTTGTTAGTGGAGGGTCCTGGTTTCCCACGGTGGCCTGACGCAGCACACACTGACTGCAGAGAGCCCATGTCCACTGTTAACTTTGTAGAACGACTGGAGCTGAGGAAAATTAAAGAGAAAGGTATGTAAGACTTTTTCTGTCTTCTTTTTTTGGCAAACCTTCTCTTAAATGATGAGAATCATGAATGTGTCCCCTTTCATGCCAACATTTAGGCATGGAACCAAATTCTGGAAATACACTTAGCTGTTTACTTGCCTAGTCGAAATAAAAAGCTTCAGACAGCAGCTAGTTAACTGAGCTTAACATAAAGACCTTTTACAAGGATTTTATGCCCAACCTAACTGAAGACTGGCTCTGTTTTAAGGTGATCAAGTCTACCAGCACCTCCAAAGCTCATGAATAGATATATCATATCTTGTTTGTTTATTCTGTACACAAATGTCAACACAAGTTGTGGTTTTACAAGTTTATTATTACTCATCAGGAGCTTTCATTACCTTTAGACAGAGCTCGGCTAGCTGCTTCCAGTCTTTATGCTAAGCTAAGCTAATCACCTCCTGGCTCTAGCTCTATGCTTAACATACAGACACAAGGCATGATGTTTCTCTGTAGGCCAACACAGAAGTTAGCATTGCCCTGGTTCCCTCATCAAAAAGCCTATGGGATTTTTCCATTGGATTTTGGATTATTGTGGAAAATAAGCTCTGTGGCATACAAACGTTTAAGATACTTAAATGTTTTGTTCTGCACAATCTTCACAAATGAACACCACTTTCATGATTATTGAAGCCTAAATATAATCTCCAGAAGTCAAAAGCTAATGTTAAGCTATAAACAAACTACACTATGGTCGTATATTGTTAGCAACTGCCTTTTTTAAGACACATAAAAGCTTCAATATACGTGAGTGAAGTATTTTATGTCAGAGAACAAAACATGAAAGTCTAATGACTTTGAGACAAAGGAACCAGGGGTGGTAAAATGCTAAAATGCTAACTCGGTAGGAAACACTGACATACTGAAATGGCAATAGGACTAATATATATATGTATGTATATATATATATATATATATATATATATACATACATATATATGCAGTATTTGTATGGAAATCATCTTTACTTATCCTACGACCTTGCAAACTATACTAATGCTAAAACTGGTGTGACTTCCTCATTCCAAATGTTAGCACACAACAGGTGTAAAAAAGTACTGTTTCCTTGTTAGCAGATTCATATCAATATGCTGTATGTGTTCTCTCTCCTTCAGTTGAGATCATTTAAATACAGTCATGTCATACAGCAGAGTCTCTGAATTTTGTCTTTATTCCACATAACTCTTGGAAAGATGGCAAAAAAAAGTTATTTCCAAAAATGTCAATATATTTTTCTGCAAGTGTAAAATAAATAAATAAATAAACCATGTAGCTGCTCTAAAAATAAATGCTAAGTAATCTTAAATCACTGTCTGAGAGGCAAAGTCAGGACATTCTGTGTAAGACATAAATAATATACTGAACTGCTGTGAAGTGACAGTGATCACCTCCTCTTATTCAACAAAGAATATATACAGTGGGTAAAAGGAAACGGCTATAAATCAATCTACATAAGGACAGGACATGTTTGCTCATCAGCAACAGACCATAATGTAAAAGATATTCTGTAGGCAAAAGAATTAGGAGACATCTCATGGGATCCATCCATAGAGCTTTCTTTTACTTCATAAGTATTGATGGCATGCTGTTATACTGACTCAACTGACATAGTCATATAAAATGAGATGTGTCTTTTGTGAATAATAAAATAAAAGACAAAATGACATCCATCTGTAATGGAAACTTTTAGACCTCTGTACTATGTGCCACAAAGCAGAACTAATGTGAAGTAATCTTGCATTGTATGTCTTGTCAGGATTTTACTCATTCTTGACTGTTTGTTGTGAGTCCATCTGCAGATTCTGAATTAAACTTACAGGAAGACATGTTTCTGACTCAGTGTATTTTGTCTAACAGAAATTGCCACCACACATTGCTCAGTTAAGCTTAATTACTGTGAGTGTTAAAGATTCTCTAAAATTCTGCACCTGGCAGCTGAACTGTTGTCAGGGTTAGGATCATTAATAACTAAAGTCAGTGTGCTTCAAAATAAAGTCCTATAAGTAATTTGTTAACTCCCTTTTTAAATAAATAACATCCTCTTATTGTATTGGTTCAGCTGAAAGGTGAATTTTAGTATTCTCCAGGCAGATAAAGGGATTATGTTCTCCACACATTAACAACCCACAGGTTTCACCAGTGACGGACAACATTACTGCTAATATTTCAAACTCTTCAAAACCAAAATTCTCCTCTGTCTTTGTGTATCTGGACATGCTGAAACCCTTTGCTTAGCTCTTTCTTATTTCCCCACTTCAGTTCAGGTCATCTATCTTCAGTCATTATATGTTCTACATTCTCCTGTGTTGGGAAACAGAAACTTCCTTTGTTTTAAACTCACATTTACAGTATGTATGTCTGCAAACAAGATCCTGTTGTTCTTTTCCACCTTGGGTATTTCCACTAAAGTCTGGCCATATCTAGAGTCTCTCAATGAGACAAAAACATACCCAAAGGAAGGACGTTTAGCTCATCTCTGACCAGTAACACATTAAGAAGACTCCAACAGGAGAGGATGCAATGCAGGATATATGGATTTTAAGGCATGTAAGACTGCCAAGCATGCCGGAGGTCCCTATTGTATTTGCAGTGTGCATCTAAAAGTCAAACTTGGTTTTAGAATTAAAGAGACATGTCTGTTTTTGATATTCAGCACTGATAAAAATCTGATTTTTCCTGATTTCTGGTACACTACAAACACTGCTTCTTCATGGGACCTGCATGGTGGCATCTGTGGTTGCTATGCTACGCACTGCCTCTTTTCCTTCCACGACCACCCAGTCTGAGCTGTTTGTGTGAGTCTCTTACCCTTCGTCTGAGCTGAGGCTGTGTGTGTCCGTGGTGTCCTCTATGGGCATTGGTGGTGGGGGGGGCAGCATGTCCAGTAGATGAAATGATGCAGAGTAATGCAGCAGGCGAGGACAGCCAGTAACTTTCTCACACTCTGAATGTCCACCTGGACAAACACACAGGTCAAGTTAAAATATACCAGTAACCAGTAACCACCACTGTTATTTCAGATGTGTGTTATAGTACAATTTCTGTCTCAACTATGAACACCATTTACAAGCTAACAGTGCAGTGTCTATAGTCTAATAGTGTCAGACGCCTGTCTGTCTCTTGCTCTTAGAGAGATAGGATAGGAGCCGGTGTAGGGACATCAGTAAGAATGTTTTTATGTTTTCATACCGTGGCGGCCTGATGGAATGTGACTGAGCCTCTGTTTGTAGACACTGGATGGACAAGCATGGTTCCTGGTTGGCACTACGGGGACACTGTTCACTGCATGCAACTCTGAGGGAAACAAATCAGTTAGTCTTGGCAGTGTTGGGCAAGCTACTTGGAAAATGTAGTGAGCTACCAGTTACTCTACATCAAAGTGTAGTGACAACAAGTGTCACTACACTGAAACTATTCCCAGAGAAATGTAGCAAACTAAGCAAACAGAAAATGGCAAAAGTAGCTTGTTGCTTGCAAAGTTACTTTTATTCTTTTGACTTTATGTCAAATCAGTGTTATCTCAGTCAGTGATAAGCCAAACAAATAGGCAGGCAAAAAATGTTCTGTTGAACTGTTTACTATAAAGTAACAGACTACAACTTTCTTCTTCTGTTTCTTTTTTTCTTTGAACACTTTGTGACATTTGAACATGTCCTGCAATAACATCACATCATCAGTCGGCCTATTGCTCTCTCTCTTTCTCTCTCCTCTTCCTACTTGATACATTTCTCTGTCTTGGCCTCTTTCAGTAGGCTCTCTGGCTCTGTCAGTTATTCAGAAACAGAATACCAAAATATATTTGTCGGTCAATAAAACCATAATAAATAAAAGTCCGTAATAATAGACCCAAATGAAACTTTTTTTTTTTTTGTTTGCCCGCCCATAACATGTGACATCAGTACGTCACTCTCTCTCCTCTCTCCTTCTTATTACTGTTCTCTGTCTCTTTAGCTCTTCTCTCGGCCCTCGGTCGACTACAGTCTATTGGCAAGACACGTGAGGGAGTGCAATGTACCCAATCAGAGGCAGAGTAGGGCGGGTCTTGCCAGGAAAAGCCAATAGCAAAGAAGCAGGCAGAATAAACCTAAGGATTAGCACGTGACGTTATGAGGAAGTGCTTCCCTCGTCTACATGCCTCGGTGTGGCACTGGCGTCACTCACATTACTTATCCTTAGCTTTATTATCCTTACTTTAACCAGATCTCCGCAGAAAAAACTCTCCTGCACTTCAGAGCTTTTCCTGGGAAAAGAGCTGGCATTATAAGCACTGAGAGCTTCACATGAAAACAGAACATAAAACAGGACTCATTCATAAAATAGAATTCTGAAACTATAAATTAAAAAAAAACAAGTAAGATTTTAGTGTCAAACCTGTCTTAGGGAGTCAGAGCTAGTTAAAGGCTAAAGTGGACAGATACATTTTTATTCATTTTCCGTAACCCCTTATCCTGTTGAGGGTCACGGGGGGGCTGTAGCCAATCCCAGCTGACACTGAGCGAGAGGCAGTTTTCACCCCACAGGGCTAACATATAGAGACTGACAACCAGTCATGCTCACATTCACACCTATGGGCAATTTAGAGTCACCAATTAACCTAACCTGCGTGTCTTTGGACTGTGGGAGGAAGCAGGAGTACCTGGTGAAAACCCATGCTGACAAAGGGAGAACATGCAAGCTCTGCACAGAAGGGCTCCCTCACCATGGGTTCGAACCGGGAACCCTCTTGCTGTGACGCTACAGTGCTAACCACTGCACTACCGAGATACGTTTTTAGCTTTCTTTTAAAAATATTTGGTGAGCTAGCTTCCTAGATATCTATAGGCAGTGTGTTCCATAGCTTTGGGGTGTAACTGACAAAGGCTGCATCCCCTATCTTCTTCCGGCTGTTGCTGGTAAGAGTTTTAAATAAACTGAGGTCTCTCAGTGGTATTTTTTGGGAGGTCAGTTCAGTCGGCTTGAAATGATGTGGCAGCATGTACAATGAGAACAATACTGCACCAAGGCAGAGGGTCCCAAAACAGAGGTCATGTTTCTCAGACACATGATCTCCAAGACTGACATACAACTTCCTCCCTTTCATGTATGTTTCGAACCCGTTTAACATACAGTCAAAAAGACCAACCAACTTTTCAAGACAACTGATTAAGATGTCATGGTCAGTTGTATCAAATGCTGCGCTTAGGTCTATGAGGACAAGAAATGAGACCTTATTTTCATCAGAATTTCATCTGAGGTCACCGATTATTTTAGTAAGAGCAGTTTCAGTGCTGCTGTGGTGTGTTCTAAGGCCTGATTGAAATTACTCCAGGGTACTGTTCTCTTTAAGAACAGAATGTATTTGCCCTGAAACTACTTTTTCAAGTATCTTACTACTGTAATGTATGTAATGTAAGTGATGTATCAGAAATTGAGGGACATGGTGTGCAGGTACAGAGAAAAGAACGCAGATTACAAAAATAAGGAAAATAAACTAGCGGTATTAACATCTAACTCCCAACTATGCACCAATATTCACCTTGCTTGCCGTGGTTTTTTTCCCATGACTCCCTCAGTACACCCATCCTGGGCTGGGGACGTATGGCCTGTTTCCATGGTAGCATCTCCCGGCTACTGAGGGGTGAGGTCTTTGCAACAGGCTGAGGGAATATTGGGATGGTCTCAGCTCCTTGTGGATGGGGAGGACCATGAGGCATTTTAGGGCAACGCCCGGGACTGTTGAAGGTCTTGAGGCCGTTGCCCATCAGGTCCACGTAAAAAGTGCCATACACGCCGCAGCTGTCAGTCACAATTGGGACAGCTGAGTCCACACAGCTGGGGTCCTTCCAGGACACAGGGAGGCCTAATGAAACAGAAATTAATATGTACAGACACTCTGGAGCATATTTATCAGAAAATATAAGAAATATTATCAGAAGGTAAAATATCAAAACACTAAGGTGACTGTCACATCTTAAGACAGTTCATTTGGTCCAGTCCAAGGAGAAAAAAAATGTCTTTTTGCTCTGGAACATTTGATGTTCTTACTGGCTTATTAACAAACCAAGAGAATAACGGCATATGTACTAATAGGTGACTCACTGACTGACAGTTTTGATGATGTCATCCTGCATTATCAGCTCCACATTGACCCAGGTGAGGAAATCAAATTCTAGACACTGATTGCAAGTCATGCAGTACTTTACTGTGATTTATGGGTTTATTTTTCTTCTCTGGTGTCAGAAAGGGTTCCTTAAGACATAAGTGGTTATGAGCATTATGAGTCGAGATTCACATTTCATAAATAGCGACGAATAGTTGGAAACGTTGGACACCCTTTTTTCAGTCTATCTGAGTCTGGTTGTCTGGTTTGCATCAGAGTGTGACTGACAGCTTTCACCCCAGCCAAAACATCAGAGTTCATTTGAATAAAACCAAACACTTTAGGTGTGAAGGCACTCCAGAAGCCTCCAAAGTCAAGTCAACAAAAGTTATCACCAGACACTTTATATATAGAGCCTGTCTAGACATACTCTTTTCATTTACAGAGACCCAACAGTTCAAACAAATTCCAACATTTAACTCAAGGGAAATTAATTAACCAAATCATCCAACTGATCCTCAGTTAGATAGACCAGCATTTATATCAAGTCTATCATATGTGTCGAGGTCATGTAATAGACTATCAAGTCAGACAGATATCTGCCATTGTAATACTCTTCATATGTGCCAGTCAGTACTCACTGGTGCTCCTGATCCCTGGATGTTTCTGACCTTGGGCCCATAGATCCTGATACTTCTGGCTGAAGGCAGGTCTCCAGCCTCCAGAGATCCAAGGGGAGTCTGGAGCTACCATCCTACAGATGAGACAGCACAGGAAAAGAATCTTAAAGTTTATTTCACTTTAGTATTGTCCCTAGTAAAAAATAGAGTCATTAAATCAGAATTTTAAAAAAGTTGGAAACTAAACTAAACTTTATAGTTTCAGCTAAAAAGTTAAAACTTTAAAGATAACTTTACTTTGCATTGGTTAAAGTGAATCACAGGTTGGTATCAGAAGGATCAGAAGGTATATACCTACATAAAGAATCATAGAGCCATATTTCAAAGTAATTTGAATTTATTCTAATGACTTTGTGTGATTACATTTTACACTACACCACAAATCACTAAGCTCTTACCTGTGTTTTATGATGAGATCTTCACTGGCTAGTCTGTGCAAACCTGAGAAACAAACATAAACACAAGTCTACAGAATTGTATACAGTGATGGAGGAAGTATTCAGATCCTTTATGTATCTGAGTAAAAGTATGTAAGTATTATCAGTGAAATGCACCTAAAGATATTCTATGCAGGATTGTAATGAACTCCACCCTAGATTCACTCTCGTTTGGTGTTTTACCTCGCTATATTTGTGTTTTTTTCACCACTGTGTTTCTTGGATGCCTGCTGCTTATGGTCTGGCAACTGGTTGCTACCTTTTTATAAAGCCCCGCCCTCATCTGAGCGCTGAGGGATCACACATTCATAATAATCCAAAACACAGGAAGTAAGAAGAAAATACAGGCAGAGGGCAAAGTCTCTGTAGATAAATACACCCTTTAGAGTGGGTCATTAGTGATGATTATGAGGGATTACTGCTGTGTGAGTCTTTAGTTGTTGTTTTTTTAGGAAAATCCTGCATATTATACCTCTAAAGCTGCAGTTGGTAGCTTTCATATATATAACTTTTGATCATATTTGATGAAACTGCAGTATATGAGACAGATAATCCGTGAAAAATATCATATTCTCTGCCTCTTTGTAGTGCTTATAATGGCATTACTGCATGTAAATAAAAACAACCAATCAGAGGCGAGGAGCAGGCTGGGTGAACAAACTTTCTAATTTTAGAGCCTAGTTTGACAGTTTGAGCACAGTCCACAAGCAGTGACTGACATGACTGACAGCTGCGTTCCTCAGCTCAGACTGATTGCCATTAGAAGCACTACAAGGAGAAGGAGGATTTTTTTTCCACAGAGCATCTGTCACATGTACTACTGTGTGGTTATAGTGACAGCTTCAGCAAATATGACAAAAGTTAAGTTACAAAAAGTTATCCTCATAAAAGTGACCAACTACAGCTTTAATCAAAGTCCTGCAGCTGTAACTGAGATTATTTCTGACCTTTTGATACTGAGCACCTTTTAACATGGTGGACACTGAAGCTGTCTGTCTGCACACACACCTTTACCCCTGCCACATCCTGGTATCAGGTGGCCTGTCCTGCTGTGGCGTCTGAAGAGGCAAACAGCTGCAACCATCAGAATGCACCACAGGAGGGCACCAATGCTGCCGATCACCACAGGGTCCTGAAGCAGTGCCAGGACCTGAGACATATCCTGTCTCTGGCTGTCTGACTCAGAGGAACTACCTTTTTGTGGATCTGAGAGGCAAACAGAAAGCAGATGAATCAGATGTGAAGTCATGATAACTTCTCTGTAATGTGGTTTGATCACACACTGAAGACTCAGACTGCATTTCATCTATGCACTCTTCTGATACGGAAATGAATAGCTAAATTTTGTCTTTGCTTACTGATGACAAATCCATGAGGGTCACTCATTATTCCGACTCCAGCTCCATTGACAGCTGCTATGGTGATCCAGTATTGTTTCCCTGGTCTGAGAGTAGAGATATCAAGCTTGTGTTTGCCACTATCCACTGTCCAGTTCTGGTACAGCTGCTCCTCAGAATCCACACACCATACCTGGGGAGGCAAAGGTAGCAAAGGTAACATATTGGGATAAACTGTCAGGAATATGTTTTCTAGATGTATTTCTAAGAACCTCCATTCATGTCCACTCTGGTCATACTACATCTGAGTGTCAGGCCCTGTTCTCCAGTGATTACCTGGTAGCCCTGTATGATGCCATTGTGGGTTTCATGAGGAGGAGGCTCCCAGCTCAAATGGATAGTGTTGTTCTGCTCGTGGCTCACTGTTATGGACACAGCCAGAGGAGAGGCACTGGGCACTGCACACAGAGGGGGAAGTTTACTGTTTTATATACTGTTAAATATTAAAAAGCAGAAGAAAGGACACAAAGATTCTTAATCAAATCATTTCGCACCTGTCTCAGGGACTCTGAGGTGCCGGGTGTTGCTCTCCCTCCCATACAAATTGCTGCCATAGGGCCGAACTTTGAACTCATACTTGTAGCCTCTCTTTAAGGGGCCCACCTGAGTCTGGAAGCTGGGCAGTGTCACCTTCTTTGCTGCCCAGTCCGAGCTGGCAGGCAGCAGAGAGCGGTAGAGAACCTCAAAGCCATCGAGGTAATGAGGCTGAGCTGGGAGGGACTGGAGCTGGTCAGAGAGAAAACACAACATGGATCACACACTTGAAATATTCATGCTTTCTCTGAAACGCTCTGGGTTAGCTTGCCTTGCCCCATACCTTCCACTGTACTTGTGATTTGTCAGAGCCAGGGGCCATGATGGTGACATTTTCCAGAGCAACTCGCAGGGCTGACAGCTCTTTGTGGAGGTCTCTCTGTTTGGTGCTGGTAGCCTCTGGAAACACATGTTTTATTTATTGATATATCATGATTAATTTTAAAAAATACAGCACAAGAGTCATAAAAAGCAACAACATATTTATATATGACTGTACAAAAATGAAGCTAAAATATCCCGGATACGGCCGCTGCCTTCTTGCAGCGATGATATAATTTAGAGCCAGAATCTGTGCAGTAGCGATCTCAAGGTATCCAGTTTCCACCGATTGACTTATCACACACACTGCCATTGATCATGAGCACTCAATTGGCACACACAGCTGTCAATCACGATGTCAAATCCATTTTTTCTGGGGCGTTGGTGGCTTAGTGGTAGAGCAGGCGCCCCATGTACAAGGCTGTTGCCGCAGCGGCCTGTCATGACATACATTTTGACATGTACTTTGATTTTTTAGTTTGGCCCATGTCCCATCTGCTAACAAGAAGGGGGCAGGGTTTTTGACCTATACTGCACAAAAAGGTTTTGATCGAGATGTTTGTGATCCTTGAAAAGCTAAACTGAATAATAAATTTGTATAATTATAATTAAAAATCACTTGTATGCACAAGCTGCAAGGTTCCTGTCTATAGAAAAGGAAGTCATAGTTGGTTTGGACAAAGGGCCCACTGCTGCAGTTTGTACGCGGGCCTGGTGTGATGGTGTTTAGCCATTGGTATACGGAACAGTTGTAATGTCCACATACCCGCTGAAGTATGTCATGTAGATTAAATGTTATAATGTTGTAATGCAGGCAATGTGGAAGTCACAGCTTTCAGTCACTCTTACTAAAACTAAATTAGTTTATAACGCTCCATTTTGCAAAAATGATTATCAGATTACTGGTATAAACAGCTCCTACCTCAGAACTGAAATCTCAAAAGGATGTGTTATCAAGCTACGGCTCTTTCACACTGAATGAACCAGTTAAGATGATTTGGGCAGCTTGTTAGAAGGTCCCCCGGGCACAGTGTACAGCTCCTCCTGACAATGTGTATATGTGTTAGACTGGCCAACATTATCCTGAATCCAACCTCATGAATGGTATATGTGTGCTTTTACTCTTAACCCCTTATTAACCACAGAGAGTTCACTGTTCATTTGTGGCTGCTTTTATGAATGAATTGCCATCTGAACCAATGATCTCTCAGTCCAGAGCCATCAGCTGTGCTATCAAATCTCAAAATCACCTTCGTTCTAGGTCTAATTTGAGCGCTCAAACTGGCAAGAAAACCAGTTCCATTTTGTGCAAATCCAAAAATGTGGTGACATACTGTACATGTATGATTGGCAGTGTGTACGGAGGTTACAAACCTGTGGGCCGTAAACTGATATCTAGCCCCTGATTTGCTACGGGACTGCAAGGAAACATTGTGATTCTGCAAAAATAACTGAACAATAATCATACAACTTCACAGGCTATTGTTGCAGGCTGTGCTGCATTTTTCATCATCACTTCCTGTCATGACCCAAACAACAAAATACTGAGTTTGAATTTAAGTACACAAACATAACTCATATTAAGGCTTATTAGTGCGTTGGAAAAATATAGTAATCACACCTCAACCAAAATTTGCATGATTTATGAAGAGTCTCCTGTCTGAGTTTATCTTATGGACTGGAGGGCTGTGGAGAAAAATCAAGTTCAACACTTGATGGGCTGACCAGCAATAAAACAATACATTTTGGGAACCCCCTCTTTTTCAGACATCATCTTACCGTCAACTAGTAGCTGTGCGCTGGCAGTGACCACACCTGCATCATTAACAGCAGTGCAGGTGTACATCCCAGCATCCTGGGCTGACACATAGTGGATCTGAAGAGTCTGGTCGGGGTTTACAAGATACCTATACGCACATATAAAGCAGTTAGTTTTAACGTTCACTGTCTCTCTGATTTCTTTTACAATAACTGAAATTTAGATTTAGGAGGTATTTTTAGTTATGTCAGGAGAGAAAGGTCCTGGTATTTATGGAGCTGGAATTTTCATGCACCCTGGACAAGGGGACAGCTCTAAGTACAGGTGTAAATGCACCCAATGTGTCTTGAAATCCAGTTGTTCAGACCACATTTGGGTTGGACTGGGCCGCACGGCAACATCCTTCAGCAGTGTGAGCACTAATGAGTTCTCGGCCACATTGAAGGACTGCTGACTCAGTTGACGTCCTTACTTATTCAGCTCACAGTCAGATATTAACTTTCTGTTGCTGCTGTTACACAGGTTAGACTCAGCACTGAAGAACTGTCTCTGGAGCCACTTTCCTCCCGATGAACGGTCAGTTCAACATGTTCCCAGTTAGCAAGAGCTAACACAGCAGCAGCAGCTGTTAAACGGTCCCAACAAACTCATAGTGACCCCTAAACGGCTCCACTATGTCTCTAAACTTGTTAATAACAGTTTAGTAATGACACATGTGATGCTAACAGTTAGTGCAGTCAATGTGTGTGTGCCAGTGGACTCTCACCAACTGTCACCAGTGGGAAGCTCACACTCCTGCAGCAGTAGTCTCATAATGGCAGGAAGGCAGAGGGACCATGAGTGACGTTGTCTCATGATAAACAGAGAGAGATAGTGGGGCAAGGAGGGGCTTAGCGAATTGATGCACTGCCCTCAGCTCTACAGTTAAATACGATTTTAGCCATTTTAAATGTGCATATTTCAAGACAAATGTCCCGCTGGTTAAAAACAACAACACATTTGGTCTATGCAAGTGGAAGTGACATACTTGTTTATTAGCATACAGACTGGGGTAGAGAGATCTGATCACAAATGGTCACTCCAGATGCTTGGGGAGATTCAGTCTAATGCCAAGTGTGAATAGACAGACATAGAGCTGTCCCCTTGTGATCCAATCACTCAAGATACATGTTAACGCCAGGTCTGAACAGGCTCGAGGAAACACATAGGCAGCTTAGTGACAAGCTAAAGTAAAATACCTTAGATGTGTGAAAAACCAAACTGTTTTACAGCAAAAGGAGACAAAGTCTGATAGCACTGTCTAACAAATATTCCCTGTTTCCTGCATGTAACAGTAATCTGAACACAAATAAATATATTGTATATTTCATTAATGAATAGTGTTCCGGTGTTCACTCTATGGATGCAGTGTGTATTTCTGTGTCTTGTCATAATAAAGTACCTGCCGTTGGGCAGTGGCCCCTGCTCTCTGCTCCAGACCACAACAGGCGGGGGGTCACCTTTAGCACGGCAGAAGAACTGAGCAGACTCTCCCAGTCTAACAGACACGTTTTCTGGCTTCAGCACCAACACAGGCTTAGCTGCAGTAGAAGAGAAGAAGAACTCAGAGCTGTACTGTATCACACTGTGTGTTACCTGGGTGTTGTTTTGTTTGCATTCAAAACATGGGGCTAAATTTAAAGCTGATAGTGTTAAAGCAGTAAAAAGTAATGATGGGAATGTTGTCTCACCCAGCACAGTGAGCCGAGCCGCCCTGCTCTCTCTCACTCCCACAGTGTTGCTGGCCACACACACATAAGCACCAGAGTAGTTCTTCTCTGCAGGAGCGATGATAAGCTTCCCACTCAGCTCCTACAGTACAAGCACAATGCAGACATAAGGGAGAGGACACACAGGATGCACAGCATATCAAAAACACACACTTTAAATGGGATGTGTGTAGCTTTAAGCACTCAGCATAAGATAAGACTTCTGAGGAGGTACTGTGACAGATTTTGAAGAATCACAACCACAGGTCAAATTAGTTATCCCCTATGCCATGATATGCTGCTAATTTTTTTTGTCTTCATTAGTTTCAGAAGCCACTAAATTGGGGACACTTTGTCAGAAGAGAAAATAATTTATAATGTCATATTTATAATGTCATATACAATATATTCATTTTAATAAAAACAGAAGTAGTTTCAAACTACAACACAAATTAATTTTCTGACTGAATTCATCATACCATCACCACACTCTAACACAGGGGTAGGCAACCTGCAGCCCTGGAGCTGCATGCAACTCTTTAGCCCAGGAATACTCAACTTGCTTTGCCCGGGGGCCACTTTTGCAATATGACAGAAGGCCATGAACAAACATTAATAATATTTATCAGTATGTAATAAATGAATTGCCTGTTTTCAACCTTACGACATTTAGTGTTCTCACTTATCTTTGCCAAAAAACAAATCCAGTCACGCAGCCCCACGCAGGTCAGGTATACGCAGGGGTGTTTCTAGGATCTGAGGACGTCAGGGGCTTCGCCTCCCCGGCAAATGTTTTTTATTTTAGTAAAAAAGGTCTATTTTGATGTTTTTTTCTGCACTGTGGCATCTTATCTACTTTCAAAGGTCAAAGAACAATAATCCAAGTATGAATCAATATATTTTAACTGTGAATTAGAAAATGGTTGGCAGGCCACGCTGCACTCTTTTGTGGTCCAGATTAGGCCCATGGACCACAGATTGAGTATTACTGCTTCAGCCCCTCTTCAGTGGCTCCCTGCAGCTTTGACAAAAAATAAATGGAAATTAATAACAGTTATTTTTAATCATTTTTGTAGGTCTTTCTCATTTTAAAAATATGTGTAGCCCATACACCAAATAATAAATGTTTTACATTTTGTCCACTAAAATGTGCGTCATACATCTACAACCTTTTCCTTTAAATTTTGCTGAACCACAATAGCCGTGACTAGTCTTGAGTTTCTCTAGCTAGGCTGCAATGAATTCCAACTCCAATAAAAGGAAAAGTCTAGATAAATAGAGATGTGTGGACACATTCGTTTGCTTTGACCACCAATGCTGAAAAGTTTAAGTACCAATAATCATGAATAGCTCACTGCAGAGGAACCCCCTTGTGGTAAAGCATATAAATGAATGCTTGTTTAGACCGATTGTCAGTGTTGCTAATTTAGCTTTTGGCTATTGCCTTATAAGCGGTGTGACTTTCATTTCAAGGCTCAAATATGTTTTGTGGCTTCAGAAAGTTTTTTTGGGCTCTTTTGATAGTATAGGTCATCACTTGAGCCCTTTCCAGACACAGAATATGTAACATAGTTGGCTTCATATAAATGTTCCTTACAGCTTCATTCAGACATGACATGGCACTGACAAAAAGAGACACAGTGCGTGTACAATATTTGCACCTCATACATGGGGGGAGCACTGTGTTGGAATGTACTAATATGAAGAAAGAAGATTTGTTCCTGTTTGTTTTTTTTCCAGCAATACTGATGGACTTTAAAAATGCAATCTGCCATTGAAGCCTTTAGAAAAGGCCCTTGTGAGCGTAAGGGATGCTCGCCACCAAAGCAGTGGTGAGCCGCCCTCACAGAGAATAATAAAATTGCTTAACTATTTCATAATTTACAGAGAATTCTTCTGCCTGATTTATAAAATCCAACAGTGCATAAGTTGGGTGGCTGGTTTAAGTTGCTCACATACTGTGTCCAAGGCATCTTGCTGAATATTCCTTCATCCATACAGTTTGTATGGAAACAAAAATAAAGGGAGCCCTGTACAGCAAGCGTGACAAACAAAAGACAAATCCCTGTGTGAATAAGAGGTAATAATTCAGTGACAACTTGATTGCAGTGCAGCAAACACAGTGTGTGGAGACGATAATATGAACATGGGTGTTAAAACTGTGGAAGCCAACAAATCCCTCCTTACATACTGTAATTGGCAATATAATGAGGGGTGTTTTCTTTGCTTGAGATTTTCAGAAATTAGGTAAATTAAAGACGCAGTGCATGGATCATTCCGAATGCATTTCCAAATCCTGCGAGATGATTTTCCGGCATAGTTTGCACTGCTGAATCCCATGCATTCATGGTTAGAGGGCCTGTTTTGTCAATTAATTGTATCAAACCTTGGAGTGTTGTAACTTGCAGTGTTGGGCAAGTTACTCTCAAAATGTAATATATTACATATTACTAGCTACCATCATTTGAAAGTAATAAGTTACTTAACAATATTACTCTCTGTGTAGAGTAATAAATCACCTATTACACTATTTTTGCATTACTTTGACCAAAATGAGCTCAGAAGAACTAATGTTCATTTTAAATGGATGAGGGTCATGTTGTTTCACAGCAGGTAATCAAAGCACAGAAGCTCCAGTTTACTACAGTTCATTTCAAATCCAGTGCTGCACAGGTCTGACCCATTCATGCACTCACATACAGTGGTTACCACTTTGTATTACAATTCCCTGCTTATATTAATAATACCGTGATGATATAGAACAATTATATAACCTAGACCTTTTAAAATAAATGAATATCCTTGGACACAGGGAGGCTCAGGCAGAGGATCAAAGTCTGATAATTATGAGGTATGGATAAATATTTGTGGGCCTATGATATAAAACACAATAAACAAATTGTGGTTAGCACAAAAAATGGAATGGCGTGGGAGTCAGTTAATATGACAAGCCCAAATTAATACTATGGAGCTGGAAGAACCACCTGCCAGTTCCTGGTGTGCTGGTCAGCTACAACAGCACCGGAGAGAGACTTATGCATAAGAACAGGACTGTGTGCAAGCGTTGCTCTGCAGTTGTAGGAGATGTAAAAGGAAACACATCCAACATATAATAACATCACCCAGATGTGATATCATCAGGGTGAGGTTAAACAAACTGGAGGACAGCTCCTTATCCCCACTACTTTCAAGCAGCCTCAGGACATTGTAGATGTTGAGGGTATATTAATGGAAACACACTGAACATGATAACACCCATCCCAGATGTGCCGATCAGCACCCTTCTATAATGTAGTGTATAATGACATGACAACACACAGCAACCTTTGGGGGATATTTTTTCTGTTGGCGCCCTGGTGGAAGTGGAGCGATGTGGATCAGTGTGGATGAATGACAAATGAAAACAATAAACAGTTTAAGACCAGGATCTAAAAAGTGATGGTGACGAGACTTGAAACAATAAGAAAGTAGTTGGCTGGAAGTGTTTTAATGTTCGGCTATCTGCCAAGTGGCTAGCACTCATGGAAAACCCAGTTTTTTTTCTCCTGGGTCTCCTGGATCTGGTAACATTGATGTCTTACTTAAAAGTGGCTCAGGCGCTTAGTCAGACAAGAGATCAACATGTTAAACTGTCATTCCATTCATGATTAAGGTAGAGGGCTTACAGTGTAGCGGTGATCCGTGCTGTTGATAGGCAGGCCATCCTTCTTCCACATGACATTAGGCTCAGGGTGTCCTACTGGGGGTTCACAGTTTAAGACAGCCACCTCCCCCTCTGCCACCTCCACATCACTGGGCTGCACACTGAACTCCTCCTTCAACACTGCAACAACAGAGTCAGCGTTAGTGCACACAAACATGTAAGAACTCACTGCAAGAAGGATTACATTCCCATCCACAATCCATTTACAACAGATGATTCTGTACTTTGAGCTGTCAGGGGAATTTTCAAATTAGATTACTTATTCAAACTAGTAGCGTCACTTCACTATTTTCCTATGTTTTGGGTTTTGGTAAGCTCATAATTATTTTGCAATTATTATTATTTTTATTTTTACACATACAGCAGTGCAGCCGGTGAGACTTCAGTGAGGAAGTCAAGCAGATGTCTGCAAAACGATAATTTTTAGTCATTTGGCTTTTTTTTCCAGATATAAACTAAATTTAACAAAAAGCTAAATCTTCTCAATCAGTTAGCCATGAATGTCAACTATTCACATTTCCCATTTAAAGTAGAGCTAATATCTTTCACATATCTAGGGGTGCAAATTACACACACTTTTAAAGCCCCTACAAGGAACTTTCATTTTGAGTTGATTTTGGCGACCCTGTGGACAAAAGCGGTAGTGTTTTGCCGGAATGAAGCCTACATTTCCCATGAGCTCTAGCGCGTATTGTCGTAAAGACGCTTACCTGGCTCGCGCATGTGTTTGTTTTGGGGATGAATGAAACAACAAGACGGGAAAACTTTGCCCCCGCTCCTATCGGGGATCCCAGCTCACCTCTGCCGCGCCCCAGCTCCACCTCTCCGGCGTAAGCGCCACCGCCGCCGGGGTAAACGCAGCGGTCGGCTGGTAAGGCTGAAGGCCTGTTTGGCGAGCACTTCCACGGCTTCTTGGACTGAGTATGGAGCGGTGCCTCGCCTCTTTATTTCTCGGCACTCGCTGGACCCTGTCGACGCCTGGCTGGTACCTGTCGTCGGCCCGGATGAGGTGTTCCAGCCCCGCGGCCCCTGCTCTCCTCGTCCCCGCTGGCGCGGGGTGAATCTGCGCAACCTGCGGCCTCTGTGTGTGGCTCCCCGGACAGCTAACGCCGTGGACCTGCCGGCTCCTGCCAGGATTGGGCTGGTAAATGCTAGATCGCTAGCGAACAAAACGTTTATCCTGAAGGATTTCCTGACTTCCCGAGGATTGGATTTTCTCTGTGTGACTGAGACGTGGCTGACTGTTGGTGAGTCCAGTGCTTTCACAGAACTTTTACCCGATGATTGCTGCTATTTTAACTCCCCGCGGACGTCGGGTCGAGGAGGAGGAATAGCGACTATTTATAAGAGTCACTATAAATGTAAGCAGCTAGGTAAGATGACGTGTGCCGTCCGAGTGCCGTAAATCGCTTCGTCCTGGAAGCGACCCGGGGCGGACCCGGAGACAGTTTCCTAAAGGTATGGATATACACTATATAGAAATAGCTTATCTTCACACCGATGGTCTCATTTGCTGTTGTAGGTCACGCACAGACATCAGCAGAAACGAGACTTTTGCATATCAGTTAAAAGTTCCTTGTAGCGGCTTTAAGGTGCTGTTGAAATATGTCTGTCCCTTAATTGACAGGACCAAATTAGATCTTATACGTTGGTCAACTTAAACCATTTCCGTTGCAGGCCATGTAAACACAATTAAAGTGATAATTTTACCCAGACTTCTGTACCTTTTTTGAGTGATCTTTGTCTTTCTGTCCAAACATTGTTATAAAAGCTGGATGAAGTAATATCCACATTTATGTGGAGCAGAAAAACTGCACAGATTCATAAGACATATCTACAAAGCTCTAAATTGGCTGGGGGCGCAGCCCTACTGAATTTTTTTACACTATTATTGGCTGGCAAACATCACTAAGCTGTCTGTCTGGCTTTCTACATTTAATATATGGTACAGGCCCTGTCTGGTCCAACATAGTAAATAAATTCAAGTTTGCCTGCCTCACCCATATCGTTTATGTGCTCCCTCTTACCTGTGAAAGGAAAAACCTATCTCAAAAATCCTGTGGTTCAGGACACACTCAAAATTTGGTTCCAATGTCTGCGCCATTTTGGTTTTCAACAAGCACTCAGTCTCGCTCCCATCACTTCACACCCTTTTTTTTTACTCCGGCCCTGATGGACCTAGCATTCAAATTGTGGCACAGAATTTTTAATTAAAAACTTTGAAATTCCTAGATCTCATTTTTTCAGATATTTAAAGGCTCGTAGATTTCCCATGAAACAGTATACAACATTACGCCTCCTCCCACCAAACTGCCCCCTGGAGGAATACCTACGGTCTGAGTCAAACCTTAAAGGACAGATTTCGAGAGTATACCATCTAATCCAGCGCATAAATCCTCCGTCACTGACCAGGACAAAATATGCCTGGGAACAAGACCTTATGGTGACTATCCTCGACAACATCTGGGATCTCAGTATTATTCGCATTTATTGCTCATCCATTTGCATCTGCCACTGCATGCTACAGCTCAAGCTCTTTCACCATCTCTATTTCACTTAACTGTCAAAACTGTTCTCCATCTCTGACGACAGTTGTCCAAGATGCAAACTATCTCCTGCAACAATGAGCCATATGTTCTGGTCATGTAACTCATTACATAACTTTTGGACCACTATATTTTAGGTACACTTATATATTTGTCTTACTGTTGTGCTGTTGTAAGAAGTATAAACAAAGTGTTTGCAAAATGTCTGCAAATCACAGGAGTTACATTAGTGTTAAATTTGAGAACAGTTTGAGCATTGTGTGTGAGGTCATAGTGGACAGCTGCTGCTGTGTCTTTTTATCCAACATACCATGTTTCCATTGCTCAAACCCCATAGAAATCATCCAAAAACACTGACTGTCAATGTCCTTCAATGTCTAATCAATGAGTAGACTAAAGTAAAACCGCCAATTTGTACTTTTGAAGTTTGTAATGTACACATTACTGACAATATGCCAGTAGACACGCCAGCAGCAGGGTCACTTGTCCCATGCCTAACCAAACATCACTGTGATTTAGTGGCTTTACTCATTAGCAGCTACAAAGGCAGGCAATAAAGCAGCCTTTCAGCAATCATTTAAGTGACAAAACCAGACTGAATAGTTTTTTGTCTACAAAAGGTATTAACAGGTAATAACAGCAAACACTACACCCACTTACAGTAAACTCACTCTGAGGTAGATTTTAAAAATGTGACCATACAAATGATCAGGGGGAAATGCTTCTTTCCAATAATTAGATATTAGATATCATGGAAAGACTCAAAAAATGAATGACAGTGACAGAAACTCTTTGACACTGTTACAGTCTCTGTCTGTGCCATAGTAAAAGGACTCAACCAAACCTCATTTGGTTAGGTCCTTTGACTTGCTGCCTTTTGTCCACTGCAGTTTTCAGTGTCCTGTAAAGACTCCAAGACAAGCAGCTGCTGCGTGTCAGCCACCTCTCTGGGATAGAAAGAAGTAAACAGTGAGGGTCTTAAGTCAATTAGCACCACTATTTGACCCCCCTGTCAGGCAAACATTGACATTGGACCTCTGTCCCCCTTCTGTCACAACATACATCTTCATCTGCCTTCTGCGTGTGCACTTGTGTGTGTTGGCTATGCCTTCATCTTCCCATCCCTGTGAAACAGATTAGAGATTCAACTTTCCTGTGTGTGTAAGACTTGGGGAAAATAAATGCAGTTGTATTGACCTGCATAAAAAACACAGACTTTATTTGTTTCCTTGCTACTTGCTCACATATTCTGGTAACAATGAGCTTGTTGGCTCTAGAAAAGACAGAAACCGTATATATAGATATATGTATATAGAGTTTATACAGTTACCTCAATTATAAAAGCAAGAATTAAGGGGTTTTTTGGCCTTCTTTAATACAGATTATTAACTTCAGGTTTGGTTCAGGTAAAATAGTAAAATACATTTTATACTGCTATTAAATCTCTTTATTGAGCACCTCCTGTTGGTGAGTTTAGAATGCAGTGGTTTCCTCCACCGTTTATTGTGCAGAAAGAAAGTGCATCTTTAGCAATACAGTTTGCTATTTATATTAAAGCTGTATCACTTCAAATTCAACTTCTAATCTTCAATTTTTGTAATAATTTGATCATTGATGTCACTATACTACTCTATGCAGATGATATATTTTTAGTAGCATGCGTGCAAGCGTGAGCATGAAAAATAAGGGCTGCCGCTTGAAACTCACAGCAGCTTAATACATCACAGCCTCTGGCTTTTTTTTTATATCTAATGTCACCAAAAAATGTTGTCATACATTTCTAATCTGTCATTAGCACAGTTAGCTTGTTTACTATATTACGTGAATGGAGGTGGCGGGGGCAGGGGGTATTAGTATGTATATGACATTCGATACTAAAAGACTTTATTTTTCTTTTCTTTTCTTTGTGTCCCTTTCTATTCTGCTGCTCCATTTGTGCCCAGAGTGCACTCTATCCTCCAACAGAGTAGTGCTATAAATAATTCAAACAGAATTTATATTTTAACAGCACGTCTAATTAACGGTCCAGCTGCAATAATAGAAAATATATTCATGGCAGTAGATGTTTTGATCTTAGCGAGCCGCAACAAATAAATGAATGTTTGGGAATCCCTAGGTACAGCCCTTAAGAATATTGTCTCAATGTTGTGGCTGATAGTGGAGACTAGTGGTACACCAGGATAAAAGACTAACAGAACCTTGCTCTTGCTTCAACAGTTCTGTCATGTGCAGATCAATACACAACTGCATATGTATGCAATTTAGCATCGACTTTTAAGGAGGGTATTTGTGGTTTATTTAATACTAGTCCATACCCATTTGTTAGCTTTATCACCTTCTACCTATGCCAGTCCTCAATGCCTATGTGCAGTTTCACATAGATTGACCACGTCAGTGAGTAGAAAAACGTGGGACAGACAGAATGACTGACTGACAGAATGACACACTGACAGTTTCCGTGATTATGCACAGCATACCATACCATGACTTAGTCATACCAAAAATTAGAAAAAAACAACATTCAATTTCTCCAGTCACCTTGAGGCGTCCTGTTCTACATATCTACGAAGTTTAGTAAAAATCGATACAGCAGTTAGGCCTAGATAAGAAATTAGCTCTCTAGCGCCCCCATTTTGTTTGATGGGGTCAATAATGGAGGGCTCCCCTCAGATTATGTGTGGTCATATGCCTGCAAAGTTGCATGGTGATTGGTGAAACCCTTGAGATGTTATACACCTTTATGTGATGAGCCACGCCCTCCGCAATATTCATTGCCTTATAGAACCTCAGTTTTATTATCATTATTTATATATATATATATATATATATGTATATACTTTATTAATCCCCGAGGGGAAATTCAATTCTTTCACTCTGTTGTCAATTACACACAGGTCCGAACACACACAAACAGGACCTATACAGAGGTCCAATGTCAATGTTTGCCTGACAGGGGGGTCAAATAGTGGTGCTAATTGACTTAAGACCCTCACTGTTTACTTCTTTCTATCCCAGAGAGGTGGCTGACACGCAGCAGCTGCTTGTCTTGGAGTCTTTACAGGACACTGAAAACTGCAGTGGACAAAAGGCAGCAAGTCAAAGGACCTAACCAAATGAGGTTTGGTTGAGTCCTTTTACTATGGCACAGACAGAGACTGTAACAGTGTCAAAGAGTTTCTGTCACTGTCATTCATTTTTTGAGTCTTTCCATGATATCTAATACATGCACTAAGTGGAGAGATGTCAGAGTGGGGCTGCCCATGACAGGCGCTCCGAGCGGTTGGGGGGTTCGGTGCCTTGCTCAAGGGTACCTCGGCAGTGCCCAGGAGGTGAACTGGCACCTCTCCAGCTACCAGTCCACACTCCTTATTTTTGGTACGGATGGGGACTTGAACAGGCGACCCTCCAGTTCCCAACCAAACCAAAGTAAGTTTTCCAACTTTTGCCAAGAGGGAACTTCAGATATTAGTCCCTAGATTATGTTCACCAAGTGTCATGCAGATTGGTCAAACCTCCTAGGAAGAGATCGATTTTAAGTGTTTTTCAAAAAATTCAAAATGGCGGAAAATCTATATAACCGGAAGTTATGGGTGCTTGAGGCAAATTTGTTCCTCATGATGAGAGGCATCTCTGTGCAAAGTTTCATGTCTCTATGACATACAAGGCATGAGATATGTCCATTCAAAGTTTGCAATTTCAGTCGGTTGCTATAGCACCCCCCTTTGGCCAACTGACGTAATATTTGCTTCATTAGCAATGGTAATTGTTAAGAAAATATCATGTTCTGGCATAAAATACCGGGTTTTGGGGGCACAATCCCAGCTGGAGAAGCAGCTATGTCTCACTAAAAAGAAACCACTTTTCGTGGCACTATGCCAGCAGGAAACAAAGCCAGTGGTTGCTACAAGTCACCCACATTTGTTGCCTAAAAATCTGCTTGAAACACAACAACGACTCACTAAATCACAACTGGTTTTGTTGTTTGTTTGTCTCAGTGGTCTGCAGCTTGGCAGGTGTCTCGCCTTGGTGACACGATATGATGTAATATTCATGATGCTCAGAGCAAGCTGGTGTTGCTGTTTATAACTTATGAACAAGTTGTCTAAGAATTAATTGACGACATTAATTAGAGATGACTTTGCTGAATGGTCATTTCAAGTCTTCAATGGTAAAATACACTCTAGTCTTACCTGCGATGTACAGCGATGCATTACGACTGGCAGCCTTGCCTGCACTGTTCCTAGCCACACAGGTGTAGATGCCCTCGTGCGACTGACCTCGCCTGCCCTCTCCCACGCTCAGGAAGAAGAGGCTCCCCTCTATCAAAGCCAAGGGCTGCAAATGTGCGTCTCCCTTTGCCATTTCCAGAGGCTGCCCGTTTCGCAGCCACTCGATGGTCGGCTTTGGGTTGCCATCTGCCCGGCAGGAGAGTGAGGCAGGATTCCCAGCTTTCACCACTACATCAGAGGGGTGGTGGGTGATACGGGGCAGCGTCTCCTGTGCATGAATTCTGAATCCTGAGTATGACACAGAGATTTTGTTGAGACTGTAAAAAGCATCCAAGTGTAACAGAACAACAAACTGCATGTTGTATTTGTGTTTAGTCACATTCAGAAAAGCTGAAAAAGCAACTGAAATATATAAAGTTGCCTTTAAGAAAAGACAATATGATCATTTTATGATGACAGAAATATTGTGAGCGCACTAAGCCCATAAGTGTAATGCAGATGCACCTATCCAACTCTCCTGATACTTAGTATCTCAAATAGGATTTGATGACTAGAAAATGCCATTTTGAAAACAGTGTTCCTCTTTCCCCAAATTTTAAATCTAGAAACTTCACTGCTTGGAATTTATTGTGATCATTTTTATTGTAAATATGTTAAAGAACTATTTTACCCCCCAAATGACCATCTGTATATTAATTACTCACTCTACATTAATTTGAATTTGTGAAGAAAAGTTTTTTTCACATGCCTTTAGTGAACAAAGAGTCTAAAAACAGGCCCACTGTGACTGGATGACTGCAACTTACAGAAGAGTTTGATGATGACAGAAGAAAGTAATGTGGATTGGTCATTGGGTGGTGGAAAAAATTAATACAGCTCAGTATCGCTGACAAAGTTTTCCCTTGGGGACATAATTTACAGTTGAAAAAAGGTAACATGGGGCATCGGTGGCTTAGCGGATAAAGCAGGCACCCCATGTACAAGGCTGTTGCCGCAGCGGCCCGGGTTCAACTCCAACCTGTGGCCCTTTGATACACACACACACACTCAACCGTCCTATCTATAAAGGCAAAAATGCCCCAAAAAATATCTTTAAAGAAAAAAGGTAACATATTGCAATAAATTTTAGCACAATACTCAGCACATCGCAACATATTCAAATATTTCTCTATAGAAGAGCCACACCTTGACAGTAGCGCCCAGCAGTATGCATCTCTGAGTTCATTTAACTAGCAACAGCACACCCACAACAAACAGTGTTAAGCCTTGCTACCAACAAACAATGGCTATTTGCAGCCAGCAGTGGTGGAATGCCATTGTTTGAACTTCCCATGGAGTTGGATGACCACACTGAAGGAAATGGGGAGACTGTGATCAGCTTCCTGACAGGAGAGGAAGCTCAAGGGTCTCAGGAACATCAACCCTAACAAAAGCATACTGGAACTCCCCCATCAACGGCATATCCGCAACAGAACAAAAGACACTGCAGGAATTTTACGATTTTTTTTTTACTTTTTTTTTTTGCAAACAAAAAGAAAATTCTAAAACTTGTGTTGCAGTCACTCCATGTCAAACATGCCACTGAGGTTAGAAAGATTTGGAAGAACTAGTTGAACCCTCACAGATGCCACATCCTGTCTCAGACACACACAAAGAAATGTTTATAAAGCCTTAAAACTGCACATTGCATGCTGGCTATTCTTACAAAATAAGAGTAAAATAAAAAATACATAAAAATAAAATCTAAATTCTGAGGATGGTCATGAGCTGCAAACGTTTGTAATTATCTGAAAAAGGTTGCACTGTTTTACACCTAAATCTAACAGATAATCCTAGTCTGGCCAAATATATTTGGCTGTCTTAAATGGGCAATCAACAAAAAGGCCCTTCATCTTTTCATTCATTCACTATAGCCGGAAATACCAAGAGCCTGTTACACCCCACTGTCACTTAAAGAGTCAAAGGAAGATGAAGCCAAAACATCAGTGTGTCATGGTCAATAAGTGTAACAGGGCTTAGTGCATAACTCAGATCGAATATGTCAACTTGGGCTTTGAGAAATTGTAATGGACATTTTCTGTCATTTTATACACCATATGATTTATCAGTAAATGGAGAAAAGAATCTCAGATTAATCAATAAGAATAAATAACAGATTTTACCCAAATAGGGCTCAATTAGGAAGGATATAAAGGAGAGATACTGTAAGTGTGATTTTTTTGAGTGTTCAAAAATAGTGTATTAATGTTGGAGTTCTAATGTTGGCTCATATGTAGGTTATTTTTCAGTTTCTGGGCAAAGGAAACTTTAAAAATCTAATTTAGCTTTATTGGCAGCTTGCAACCAGAGTGAAACCAACTGTTTTAGTTCTTCTTAATAATCTATAGGCCTACTAGTGTATAGTTTTTATTTACTACCTGACAGCAGCAATAACAACATGTAATACTTAGGTAAATATTACAACCCTAATATATGGTTAATATAGCCTACTTTTACCACCACTGGAAGACACAGAACTTCACAGAATCAGCAGGTATTGTCTTTTTAGTAGGCCTACATGTCTTTGATTCAGGATTTTAAACTAACACATTCTAAGCATGTCAGTGAAATATTATTATACTGTATCTATCACATGAATGATTCCGAAATTCAAATGTACTTACCTGACAGCAAGACGCCAAACACTGATGCCACTATGCGCATGAAAACACTCCTGTTCATCGTTAACAGCGCCGTGAGCAGTCACAGAGAAAGTTCCCGCACCAGCTAATAAATAAGGTTTGATTGTTTTGTTACTAACTAACTAACTAACCTGCTTTCATCAGCCAACGTATCCGCTCTTTTGTTTGTACTTCAACATTTTAAATTTAACCTCCGACTTTCCTTGTTAAATCCCACAGTGAACATCAGCGCCAACTTCATCCCATGCACTCTGACATCGCACCGACATCAAGGTAGCGCGGTGACGTTACGCTTCCTGTCAGATGGGTTTTCAAAATAAAATCGATGTTGACACATACATACACTTCATGGGGCCACAAAGATTTCAAAGCATTCACCAAGGCATTTTTAGATTATTCACATATGATTGTTGCTGGAGAGGGTCCATGACAACCTGTGAGGTGACAGAAGCAAGAACAGTATAACAGGATGGCCTGCTTGACGCCCACTGCTACTGCTATTATTAGTCTATAAGCCACATTTCTACTATTATTATACACATATGATTATTATCATTACAAATATATGAAATCATATATCAGTATAATACTATTATATACTACTGTTATAATTAGTCATATTTCTATTGTTATTATGGTTCCTGTGCACCTCTCTGTCTCTCTCAACCTCTCTCCCTGTCTTTCTTGGTCTTGTTCTCTCTGTCTCTCCCTATGTATCATTCTGTCCTGTATGGATTGTCTATACTGTAATTTTAAAATGGTAATGTGTTCTGTACACACAACGTCAACTGCATTTATAAACCTTTATTTAGTCAGGTAAGTGAGTAACGCATTTCTTTTCATACACATTGAACGCAAGCGACGCGGGCAACACCTGAAATGCAATACATCGCTCGCGCAATAGGGGGTAGCAGAGTCACCGGTACATTCCGGGTGAAATCTGATAAAGTGCATAGAGGCTAGCCTCGGCCTCCGTCAATCACACATTCTCTCTCTCGCTCTCTCTCCACAATACACACACACACACACGCACACGCACACCACACCTTGTACTACTGACTGATTACTGTAGTCTACATACCGAAAAATTGGACTCAGTAGTCCTATGTTTGATGTGTTTATTCATCCAGCTTAGCCGCTTCAAAATCGGAGGGTACCCAAAACCCATCTGCCCCACACCACTTTTGCAGGCCTTCTTCCACTTCTTGTGTGCATGTCCGAATTTGTCCCTCACGTTCTTCCAATTTTTTTTTACTGTTTCGATGCTCTTTCCCATTGCCATGGCTATATCTTTCCACGCATTTTCTACTGCTATTTTATTAGAGTGCAGGGCACTAGAACTGTCATATAAATGGGGGTGTGCCCGTACGAGTTCGCAAAGTTTTTCCTCCTCACCCGCCATCTGTCATACCTGCTTCTTCTGTGAATAACAAAAAGTGGTTAATTTCAAGTACGTCGTTTGCATTATCACCCCCTGGCAACGCATGGTCGTTGCGTCGCGTATCAAAAAAATGGACAACACATTTTGAGACGCAAGCACGCATCATGGCGGCCAATGCGTCCCAATGTGTTCGTGTCTGTGTGCCTTTGCATCGACTATGAAACGGCCCTAACTCTCAGCATCTCGGTGACGCAGACCTCCTGTCTGTTTCTGTATCCTGACACCTTTTCCCTCAGTGGAAACGAAGCTTGTATTTACTTGTATTTCACAGATAAGAAACAATAAATTGTGACGACAGTAAGGCCTCCACTAAAATAGCATTTTAAGTCTTGTGTGCGATCCTGGCTTCATATGAACAGAGGACATCTCTGCTTGTCGCTAGGCTAATTTATGCAATGTAAAATGCCATAGGCTGGCGCTAATAACATTAGCATGTGACAGTTGTTTTGTTGGTGAATGTTGTGAGTTGTAATGAAGCCAAATTGAGTGCCGTTACCTTTGTTAAATGTTGCTGTTGTCCCTGGCTTTAACATAATATGAGACAAGGGAGAGATCTCTAGCTGCTAGGCTAATTTACACAGTGTAAAATGCCATAGGCTGGTGCTAATAACGTTAGCAAGTTGTATTTGCTTGGAAAACATGTATAGTATAAGACAGTTGTTTTGTCGGTGAATGTTGTGAGTTGTAATGGAGCCAAATTATGTGCTGTTACCTTTGTTACATGTTGCTGTTGTCCCTGGTTGTATATGAGAAGAGGGAAAGATCGCTAGTATCTAGGCTAATTTACACAATGTAAAATGCCGTAGGCTTGTGCTAATAACATTAGCATGTTGTATTAGTGGGGGAAATGTGTCCAGATTACGACAAGTAATTGTCTGTCGATGCTGCGATTTATAGTGAAGCCAATTTGCGTACTTGTGTTTGAAATTCTCTATTAAGCCATGTTTAATGTGTGTTTAGAAGCAACTAAACTTTTCAGCACTTAACAGAGTCCTCCACCGCCGACTATTGTGTTGGAGGTGTAACTGCAGAGTGACACAAACACACCATGGCAGAAGTAAAAATAACGTGCAGATTTTTTTTTTCCCACGACTAACCAATGAGTTGAAGATTATGTACGACTTCAGTCGACCAAGATTTTCATTGGTTGACTACAGCCCTAATAAATAGCAATAGCAATATCTGACAGAGGGCATAGTATGCTGTAAAACCCTCTCAGGTAAAGTGTAACTTGTAAATTGTGATGTTGAGCTCTATAAATGAAACTGAATTGAACTGAATTGAACTGACTTGAATTGAACTGAATTAAATTGAACTGAAGAATTGAATCGGAGTAAGACAATGGATCAAAATAACACTTGCATCAGGCTTTGTTTTTTTTTTTCTTTTTTGAGCTTTTGATATTCTGGCTAGTTTGTATAACTTGAATGACTTCAACATTGTAAATTATTTCAATTCACTTTCAATTCACTGTATAGATCCCAGTGGTTCCCAACTGGTCCAGCCATGGGGTCCAGATTTTTCCTTAGTCGTTAGCTCCAGGTCCACACAGTTTAATCTTTAGCATCATATTTTCATTTGGTCATGTCTTCAAGCCAGTTTGCTGTCTCTTGTCAAGTAGCAATCTATTAGTCACTCACTCTACAGCAGGAAACAGCACTTCAAAATAAAAGCTCTGTGTTAGAAATTCACGATTTCAAAATAAAGATTGCATTTTACAAACATGACTCGTGAGTCATTTGGTCCATTCAGAATGGAACCGGGACCCACTTATGGGCCACGACCCACCAGTTGGGAACTACTGCTTTAACCACTCCGATAAACGTGCTGTTAACCTCTGAGGACCCAGGTCATCATTCCTCACTTGAAAACGTTTCTATCTATCTATTGTGTTGCTTGAAGCATAACATGAGACAATGAAATTGGAAAAAAATATTGAAAATATTGTGATATATTTTGTGGAAACAATGGAAAACTCATTCGCTTCCTTAACAGATGTTCCGCCAAACACAAACTTCCTACCCTGAAATCCCACAGGAGACTCTGAGTGTGCCTCAGTTTTTTTTCGTGGCTTACAACTAAATTCAATTTGCTGTAGTGAATACTGTATATTCATTTTTACTCTCTAAACACAAGCCACCGTCCCATGTTGGGTGTTTGTTTTTGACAGTTTGTGGCAGCAACTTCGTCAACACTGCTAGGAAGCAGGAAGTTCAGAGTCTCCCAAACAATAGAAGGAAATTATGTATCTCTCACTAATGCAATGAGTCCACAAACTGTTTCAACTGTAAGTAAGCAGTTTGTTTTGGTAGCCAAAGTCACTGAATTGGAAAGAATTTTACTTGAACTTTGTACATAAAAGCACTGGATTTGTGTCCCAACTCCACACTTATTCCACAATATTTAAAGCAGGATTAAAAAAAAATACACAAAGTAAATGGAGGTGCTGAGGTGGTATAAAGTATAAAAAGTAATGCAATTAAGCTCAAATGTAAATTTCAGAAGAATTAGTGACACTCCAGGTGCTGAATTACTTCCAAGTTCCATCACGGCAAAGCGAGGGCGACCCAGAAATAAGTGAACTACCACTAGTTCATTCCTTCCAATGGCTCACATAAATGAAGTATTGTTTAGTGAGCTGTTCATTGTGAGGCTCAGAAAGGCCCGGGGCTAAGTGATGGATGTTTATATTGATCCAACAACTCGGGCTTGATGGCCCCGGCATCGGCCAGCTTTCAGCCTGCAACAAAAGGTTTAGAGAGGATGAAGGATGAGTTCTGGCTAAACACAACCCATGGGAATGGTGCTGGGCTGAGATGTGCCGAGGAAAGGAACCTCTTTCAGGCTGTAGACCAAAGGTCAGGAGAGGTATTGGAGCTGGCGTAGAGGGCGGGATGGAATAAGAAAAAGAAAGAAAGTGTCAACTATAGTGAGGAATGTGATAAAAAGTGACTTCAGAGTAAATTCTGAGTGTAATTCAAGTGTGTTTTGTAAAGGAATCAACAATCGCTGTCAACATGAATGACCGCTTCGGGCTAGTTTTAACAAAAATGTATTCTGTGTTGTTACACGCCGTGCCTCTTTTCCTTAGTGACTCAACCTAACAGAAAGAATGAAAGACTGGGGATGACAGCAAACTCTTTATCTTTATGTAAGCAGTAAGTTTTTCTTTCAGACACACTTTGATTGCATTCCATCACAATTACAGTTTCCAAAATTGAATCAATTTGATGAATAAACCATCTCTGCAACCTACGTCTAGTGTCTGAAAGATTTGCACGCAGCATTGTCTTTGCAATTAAACCTCTAGAAGTGAGCAGATCATTTTCCATTTTACACACAAAGCATGATTTTAATTTGGCACCAAAACCAAAGGGAGATTTAAGCATTTTACATTACATGACACATACATTACTCTTTTTATCTGTATGCATTATTGTTGTTGTTCTTTGTTATGATCATTATTGTTTATTATCTTTGTTGTTATCTTCAATGATGTACTGACTGTCTTATCTGGTGTTGTAAAGTGTCTTTGGGTGACTTGAAAGGCGCTTACAAATAAGAAAGTGTTCTTTTTTTTAAGTTGTCTTAAAATGTCAGTTCACAGTTAGATATCTTTATCTTGTAACTCTAAGTTTATAATAACTGCTTGTAAACATGATTTTAAAGTGATGGCACTTTTTTTTTTTAGAAATCTGCAGTCACATACATAGTTGAATACATTAGATGTTCACACAGTATGAATTAGGTTAATATTTATGTGTTCATGCATAGCCCATATAACACATTTTTTATGGCACCAAATAATATGGAAGTTATTTATATTTTAAAATGATTTCCTACATGGTCAGAATCCTTAGCTGATCTTAACTAGAGAGATACATTCAAAATCTACCTATAATTAAGTTAGTAGTTTTTACACCTAAATGCACAGACCTTGCATGACAGCACCTCAGTTCATCTGCAGCAGGATGCAGGATGTCAGAGTTGTGTGCCTCCAATCTGAAAAGTTGTGTGAGTTACCTTTTTTTCGGTGTGGCCTGCTCCTGTGAGGCGTGTGCTGGTGTCCGGCACCGTGACGAACATGCTCCTTGAACCGGCTCTTTGACCTCTTGTCCAATCCTGACTCCGTTGGACAGATGTCTTGGCACTTGCACCTCTGTGTGTACTCTGCCCAGGTGTAGAACCAGGACACCCAGAGCAGCCACGCACTGACCCGCATCTTCAGTCAACACTTCCTGGATGCAAGACCCAAACCTCTACTGCAGCTCCACTGTGCCGTCCATACCCTGAGATAATTGTGATCTCCCTACTGTGGCGCTCCACAAACATTCAACATGTGACCTGTCCTACACAGAAATAGTTAAACAGTATGTTTCCTTCATAATCCTAAAGCATGGCTGTGTGCTCCTCTTCCCTCCCTCTTTAATTTGGCTGCTCCTGGTCTCCCCATCTCCCTCCTCTTTGGGTCCTTTTTTTCTCCCGTGGAGGGAGAACTTGGGGGGGAACAATGATCAAAAAACAAGTTTCAGACCTCATGCTGAGCGAGTAGTGAGGGAGAGGGGACCAAGGGGTACTGTCTTGTCCAACAACATCTGTGCCATTCATTCATGGGATATGGTGGGGGCAGAAAACAAGGCTCAGTCTAGGGGAGGAGGAGGTTGAAATAAGGGGGAGGTAACACAGAGAGGCCTGTTTTCTCAAGTCAGTTAAGTTCCATTAATCAAATGTCTACCATGTGACTGATCAAATGCAGCACAGCAGTTTTTGAACATTTAGAGCATTGCATAAGTTGAATAATGAAATGTCTGCTTTGATCATTCTGACAATATTTAACCTAAACTTAACAAATCATATCTGAAAAAAGAAAAGATATGATGTTGGTACCTTAATTTGTCGTAACTATAAACTTTTCCTTCCTCTGCGCATATTGCAATTATAAGTTTTTTATTTTTGTGTTCATATGATCAGATGCAAATGGTCAGAGCAGAATAATGTTTCTTTTGACATACAGCCACTTCCAAAAAGACAAAATGGATACAAAGGCTTCTCTTTCTTTCACTGCAATGTGACAACTCAAGCCCCCCCACTCACTACCCAACCTCCCACCAGTCAACTAGCCAAGCAAATTTGTAGCTGCCTGTCTGCACAGTATGAGTCTCATACATCATCTTGGCTCGCTCATAAGGAGAAAACCAAGTCAACCTTGTCAGAATGTTCTGCTTTAATTTCAAACACAGTCAGTTTGTCTGGTTTGAGTGGACTCCCAGAGTGTACAGAAATTACACTTCTGATTTGGTCTACGGTTTATCTGCCTGTTAACAAACACAAATGAGGTTCCATACAAAATACTGTGGAGTTTGAGGCTCTGGCCATTTTTCTGTCACACCTTCTTGTATACTCAGGGTCTTTTGGTTGTGTTCATGTATTCAGTCTTTTATTATATTTAAAAAATAAATTTATAACACTCTCGTTGCACTTCATGCACAACTGCTGTGCACATCACTATGCGAAAACAACAATCAACAACAATCTGGAAATGAAGAATTCCACTACAGAACCGATTAGAAACAAAGACATGATCAATTTCTGACTTGACTGGGGACTGATTTTTAGAACATCTTACACTCTTTACCATAATGACCAGTCAAGTAAAATTCACCTAAAATGCCTATTCAAGGCAAACCAAAAGTAAACTGAAAGCTGTTCCCGCTCCATTTCCTAGTACATGTACATGCATGGTCTCATTTGATGAAAGTTATTTTCCCCTGACACTCAGAACCACTGTAAGTGCTTCTGTCATTGAGTCCCCTCCTTGGCTATCGACGCCCATAAGCAGAGCACGAAAGCTCCTGTTGGCTCAAGTGAGGTGTCAATCAAAAGGTCCATCAGAGTCCAGCTGCCATTGTGATAGTGATTAGTCAGCATATTCACTGCAATCGGGAGTTATGGCATACAATAAGAAGAGAAATATAAACATTTGAAATGATGCAACAACAGTTTATGGATATTTATGGATGTAATAATGTGTTTGGACCAAATATTTCACTGGATTTAGATCATCTGGACCTTTGAAAGTGTATGAAGACTGCATAAGCAGCGTTTTTTTGGTATATAATAGATCTGTGGATCATCATAACATATAATAGGTGAGTTTATAACTGTTTCTTTGTTTCCTTTTTGTCTGACAGAAGTGTTTATAGAGCCTTCTGTGGTTACTGTATCTTGAAATGGTAAGCATTAATTGAACCGCGAGGAGTGTAGCTTTCGAAACAATAAGTCGAATAAGTAAACTACTTAAACAACGGCAAATACAACAGTTGTTTACATATTGTTATCATCAAAAAACTCACCTTACGAGGACCCACAGATGGTACGTCAGATTGTGAAAGTACTAATGAGGTCAATACCTTGCCTTGTTGAGGCAGACATGTGCAAAACAGATCCAGCTGACCATTCTATAGCCTTGGTCAGTAGTTGGCAAATAATGGCCTGTGGGCCAAATCAGGCCCTCCAAAAAAAATATTTGACCACCAAAGACAAGATAACAATGTTAATATATGGCTCATTTAAAGCCCAATATGAATTACCTCATAACATCTCAAACTGCAGCCCAATGTTTTTGCAAACCACAAATACATTATGTTTGCACGTTTCATACATATCATATTAGCTTTCTACAGTGACATAGCATGTGAGCTGACTCTGTCATTGGGTGGAGGGGATGATGGATGGTGTGTCACTTAGGCAAGATGCCTGACAAACTGCAAACCACTACAGACCACTGTTGGAGACCAACAAACAGCAAAACTGGCTGTTTTTTTAGAGTCATTGCTGTGTTTCCATCACCTTTTTAGGCACCAAATGTGGATGTTTTTAAGTGACATCACTGCATTGCCTGTGTGGATAGTGGCACAGACACTCACTGCTCCAAGACGTGAAATTGCTGCACAAAATGGGTATTTTAAGCAAAAACATGATCTTTTCCCAATCATAACTAAGCGGACTTGTGCCTAAACCTGACCAGTAGCCACAGCGTTGTTGAAATGTATCCGCTGCATAATAAAGTAAATGTATGCATGTTTTGCAGACACATACAATGCAAACTTTTATTCTGATGATTGGGTTGAATATACTACGCAATCCACTGTGTCTCATTCTCATCAGGCTGTTTGAACAGCAGATAGTGCTGAAATAAAGTCTAATATATTTTCAAAACGTTAATAAAACAGACGAATAACACAGATAAATAATATTGTTGACTTAAATTAAACATCGCCATCATTCAAACAAACTTTAAATTTGATGACTTAAGTCTGATTGAACAAGACAGATTTGTACAGTGTTTTCATGCAACCTTAAATGTAGGAGGCCACCCATGTGTTGAAGATCAATCAATAAATTAAATCTTGTCTCACAGTGCAACAAAGAACATACATCTGCATATATGTGTCATTTATTTCACAAGTAAGTATTACCATACAGTAAGCTGCTGTAACTTGAGGTCAAACTGTTTTATACCTTAAATTTATTCTTACATGAAATAAAATAAAGAAACTAAAAATACTGAAAAACGTATTTCTACCTTACCTGTCAAAAATTAAAACCAGGGTTTAACGTGATTGCTGACCCCTGGCCTAGGCTAGTAGCTGTTAACTGAAATTGCATATTTACAATGTTTTGCACTAACAGCTCCAAATACTGTAGCTCCCTGACAAGTTATTTTGTATGGACTACAGCATCCATTCAGATTATGTGTAGTCTAATAAAAATGCATTGTTTAAAGGGAGGTAGCAATATTTATTCAGGTTCACCATATAAAGGAAATGGCTGTAATGGTGCTGATGCTGTGAAGTGCAGTTTACTCATTGTTCACTGCAGTATGCAGCAACAGACCTTAACACAGCAGGCCATTTAACTTATAAAAGCAGGAAAAGCAGAGGTATACTAATAACAATAATGATTACTCTGTTCTGTGTAGGTGTATTTGTGATCCATGTCAGTGAGTCAGCATACACAATGGGCCTTTTTCACTTCCTTCACACATTTTACCTTGTAAGAAAAGCACAGCTGTTACTAATGGCATTAATAATAGCTCAGAGTCCCAGTAAGCCAGGACAGTGTGACAGTGAGTCAGCATGAAAACTACCACGTCGACCATGAAACCTTAATTCTTTAACTTTAACTCACATGTATTATTTATGCGTCTGTTTTAACTGTGTTAACTTATGTCTAATATTTTATCTTTACACTGCTCACATAGGGTTTGTGGCACTTTTGTGGTAGCTCACATGTTGTGCAGCAGCTTCCAGCTGCAGTGAAATGTACTGTATAAATCAAGTTTTGCTTTACTTTGAAACACCTAAATGGAATATAGCCATCATTTGTTTTATGATTTACATAGGGCTGCAACTAACGATTATTTTCATTGTCGATTAATCTGTCGATTATTTCTTTGATTAGTCGACTAATTTTTTTATTGAAAAATGTGTTCAAATGTTGAAAAATGTCAGTTTGTCTCTTCCAAACCCCAAAATTATGTCATCTAATGTCTTGTTTCGTACTCACGCCAAAGGGTTTTAGTTCACCGTCATGGGAGAGTGTGTAAAGCTGCCAATATTTGAACATAAGAAGCTGTAATAAGAGTATTTTGGGGTACTTTTATACAGTGGTGTAGTGGTAGCTGATGAGGTGAATGTACTACTTGGTAGATGGGTAAGTTACAGAGGAAGAAGTGGGCATACTCTCCTATATATTCTGATGGCTTTTTGGCTGATAGGTGGGTATACTGTAAATGGCCAGAAAAAGATGTGGGTACACCCCGTATACCTGTGTATACCCTCCACTACACCACTGCTTTTATAGTACTTTTCTATGAAAAAACGATTATTTTAATAGTCGATTCGTCATCGATTAGTCGACTAATCATGGCAGCCCTAGATTTACACCTGCTCTTTTCCCACTGTGACACATCAACATGTCCACTGTTAAAAAGGTCTTTGGACCTGGCAGACCTCAACTGAATGCAAGCATTATTAATGTTTTTATTACCTTTGTGCTTGACAGGTCAAAATATTTCCTATAAAAAGGTGAATGCTCTTGTAGAATCTGTAACTTGAAGCTATACTACTTGAAGTTTGAAGCTCGTAACACTATAGTACCAGTATGTTAAGGATTAACAACAGACCTTTTTTCATGAAACAAAGGTGACACAAATTTTTTTGACGGTGGCTCAGTTCTATCAAATGTCCCAGTTAACCATGACAGTGAGCCAGCATGAATATTACCCGGACCCTGGTACTAGATCATCTAACTGGAGTACAGTCAATTTTAATGTTATCAGTTACACCTGTGCCTTTCCTACTACAACAAAACAAAATGTCTGCTGTTAACAAGTTTTATTTCATGAACTATTTGAGCTTCAAGAGAGCCTGGTGAAATGAAGGAGTACGTGGAAGAAATATTTTAACACAGTAACAGTGACAGTAAAGCTGAAGAGAGACAGGAAATGTGGGAGAAAGGGTGGGGGTGGCAGGCAGCAAAGGGCCATAGGTTGGAATTGAGCTCAGGCCCCTGCAAAGGCTCAGCCTATATGGGGCACATGCTCTGCCAGGTGAGCTGGAGGTCACCCCTGTTTTATTTTGTTTTTCATTTTTAAGCCTCCCCACCGGTGACAGCCCTGGCTGTTTGTTTTCAGGTTGTCTGTCCATCAGTCTGTATCATCAGTAAGATATCTCAGGAACGCCTTGAGGGAATGTCTTGAAACTTGACACAAACATCCGCTTTGACACAAATGATGAAATAATGACATTTTTCCCACTCACTGTTATTTTTACACCATTTGAACATATTAGCCTTGTCATATCTTGCAAAGGTAAGGGGAGTCACTCAGGCAACAGCTAAGTAGCTACAGCCACGCTAAGGTTTTTCAGCCAGCTAGGCATTTCTAAAGAAGATGTCACATTGAAAATATTTGTCTCAAAATCAGAAAGGGACCGGAAGTGGCTGCCGTTGTCACTGTTCGCTGATTGTGAGGTTCCCCAGAGCTCAACTGGGTTTTCACCATTTGAGCTGATTTACGCCCATCATGTCAGAGGCCCTCTGGATGTGCTCAGGGGGGATGAAGGAGGAGGCTGACTCAGCCAAAAGTATGAACATCATCTCCTTTGTGATGATGTGTGAGAACCTGCTGAGTCCCAGGCCAAGCAAAGGAATTGGTATGACCAATCAGCCAGGAAGTGCAGGTTGGAGCCTGGTGAGCAAGTCTTGTTACAGGACTTTTGCCAACATCGTACCTCAAACTTTTGACATCGTAACAAGGCCCTTATCAAGTGAGGAGGAAGACTGAGGAGATGACTTAAGAACCACCCTAAAGCTTCCGCATCAACATGCTGAAGAAATGGCACCCTCACTTTGGTCCAGAAATGCCTGCAACCTGTTCTTCCAAGTTACAATGATTTTAGTACAAAGTTTTCTTTTTGTGTTACTATCTCTCCTCTGCATCTCAGCAAGGAATCAGAGAACCATAATGAGGGGATTTTGTACAGAAGAGACCTTAAAGGTTAAGTGTGTACAATTTAGGGGGATTTACTGACATGTAGCAGTGAGGCCTGCAGATTGCCACCAGCTGAAACTTCTCCTGGTTAGAATTCCATTGTCCAGGAGGTTTTTACTGTGGGTCAGATTATCCACAGAGGTCTTTACCTCTTCAAAGCAAACAGATAAGGTGATTTAAACCAGTAAAAACACTGAATAAAGCAGTTTCACATTATAAATAAGGGTTTCTCAGACAATGTTTGGCATGTCAGAGAAGGACGGCTCGCCCACCACATGCTATTGTGTGCTCACTATTTTTCTCTGATAACTGAGAGTTAAAACAAAAAAAGCAGAGTCATTCTACAAATCAGTATTTTTTCAGTGCTGTTACTGTTATTATTCACAGTCTATGTTGGAAACAGACTGTGAATAATAATGGATGTAGCTACCATGATGTCACCCATTGGTTTGTGGACCACTGTTTTGAGCCCTCAAATTCAACAGCCAGAAGTGACCATATTTGGACAAGAGTGTGTGGGTCTGACTTATAGACTGTAGTGACGCTTCACAGGCTACATCTATCTCCACAGACAACCTGTCACTCAAGCAGCCCACTCTTAAATATGCATAACTTTGGACCTTAATAAAATGTAAACTAGTGAGTTACGACATCTAATGCACGTCTGTCCGTCCTGGAAGAGGGATCCCTCCTCAGTTGCTCTTCCTGAGGTTTCTACCATTTTTTTCCCCTGTTAAAGGGATAGTTCGACATTTTGGCAAATTCGCCCATTGCCGGTGTTGTATCGAGATGTGTTCCCTTGTCGAATAATGTTTCCCTTCAGTTAATGTGTACAAGTTGTCCACAACGCTCTTGTGGACAACTTGTAGCTTACACATTCACCACGCTATGAAATAATAACGTAATATTACGAGACAGAGTTGTTTTGAAGCCAAATGCAGAGCCGGAACTATATTCCAGACATACAAAAAGCGTATGTTTAGTGCAGTTACTCTCGTCATCAAAAGAAGCCAGAATATACAGAGGAAGAGTTACAGGTTTTGGAAGAAGAGAGAGCAAGAAGAGAGGCTGAGGCTGCCGAGCAACCAGGGGCTGAGGGGAGACCCAGAGCCGGTGGTGTTAATGTGGGGCTTACTGGCCACTTTATTAGGTACACCTGTGCAATATAAATATAGAGTACGCCTCAAAATAATCACCGGAACACGGGGAGAACATGCTAACTCCACACTCATAAATCACCACAACTCCTGAAGGAACAACAACATAAAATGTTCCCTAGCAGT
>NC_065508.1:37090236-37111054 GCF_006386435.1 Epinephelus moara | reverse complement strand
CTTGATATGCCACACCTGTGAGGTGGGATGGATTATCTCGGCAAAGGAGAAGTGCTCACTAACACAGATTTAGACAGATTTGTGAACAATATTTGTGAGGAAATGGTCTTTTGTGTATATAGAAAATGTTTTAGATCTTTGAGTTCAGCTCATGAAAAATGGGAGCAAAAACAAAAGTGTTGCGTTTATATTTTTGTTCAGTATATTTTACCCTGAAACTAAAGTGTTCCAAACAGAGGACTTCAGGTTTGCGGGTGGGTCTTCAGGTTCGTCAGGCTCCCTTGCCATGTTGTCAAAATGCGAGAATGCGCTGCACAAAGTGAAAGCGGAGATTTACAGGACTCGGTCCGTCACTCAATTATGTCTGTCGGGGAACTAGATATTTTAATGGTTTGACTCGCAAAAACGTAATTAAAATAAAACAAAATAAAATAAAATAATATTCTGCACCCAATAATTCGGTACAGGGTCGTGCCGAACCGAAAGTCGCGTACCGAACGGTTCGACACAAATACATGTACCGTTACGGCCCTATTAATTATACATTATTATTTCATAGCGTGGGGAATACACAAGCCATGTGTTGTCCACTAGAGTGTTTTGGAGTCATTTGATGGTGTATTTGATTCATTTTGAGGGAGAGAGGGACCTGTACCATTCACCTCCATTTCAGCTAGCAGCTCTGTCCCACGGCTCTCAGATCAGCACGCACTGACAATTAAAGGTAATGTACCTACTCATATGACTATAGGGATTACGGCAATAGGCGAATTTGCCTATTGCCGTTGCCCCTTTAAAGGGGAGTTAAAGGAGTTTTTCCTTATCCACTGTGAGGGTCCAAAGGACAAAGGGATGTCGTATGCTGTAAAGCCCTGTGAGGCAAATTGTGATTTGTGATATTGGGCTTTATAAATAAAATTGATTGATTGATTGATTGATTGATTGATTGATTGATTGATTGATTGATTGATTGATTAATACATTTGCCCCCTCCCATCAGTTGTCATTAATGTTGACATTAGCTACAGAGACCAAAAATGTTTTCTACCAAGCTGTGAACTTGTTTTTTTTCTGCTGTTAAGTTGGACATTTTAACATGGGCGTTAATGGGGACTGACTCTGTTTTGTAGTCAAGTGGCCATTCAATGAACTGCAGTTTTTTGGCACTTCTGCGTTGATTTCATTTTTCAGCCTCGGAGGTCGAAGACAGGCAGCTTGCTTGCTAATGTGTACTCACCTTTTTTTCTCTGATAACATAAGATAGAGACATTCAGGAGGTTTTCACTAGGAGCTGAATTATCCACAGAGGTCTCTTCCTCACCAAAACAAACAGACCAAGTGACTTAAACCACTAAAAACACTGAATAAAGAAGTTTCACGTTTCATACTGATCACATTATATTCCATTTCTGCCAATATATCCCCCTAAATCCTACACACTGGACCTTTAATTTTAGAAGACAGCCACATCATTATAGTCTAGTAGCCAGCCCATAGAGCCCCATTGTGAACCCAGAAATGTTGAGTACACCAAAGTTTTATTGCAGAAATGTGAAGTATGGGTCCCCAGCATACAGAAACTGCCGGATACTAATTTTCACATGTTGAGCAATTTGCATAATTAACACAATTAGCATAATTAGCAGAATCGTCCAGATTGACAATAGATTTTGCACTGTGTGACCAGTTTCTACAATATTGGAGTGGTTTAAGAAGTTTTAGAGGATGCTGAATTCAATTCTGGCACTTTCAGACTTCAAAGTGGTAATTCTTTAACAAATTTGGATAAATTTAGACACATTTTTTATTAATTTCAGACAAAATTTTAGGTTATTTTCAAGGTAAACACAATAATCTCACATTTCAGAATCACAAGAGCTCTTGCTCTTTGATGTGAATGTTGATAACCTAAATTTGTTTTCATTTATTGAGGTCCGGTCATGTTTTTATGCAAATAAGCTGTTGCAGCTAGCTGTTGTAGTTGTAATAAGTATGTTGTAAAGCAAGGGAGCATAGTCTAGTTTTAAAGTACTTGAAACATTTAAAAAATGTATGGAAAACTTAATCATAAAGGGAGCAGTTTCACCAACTAGCAAGTCTTCCTTAAAGCGGAACGCCGGCGTTATTGAACTCATAGCCCTATCGAACAAGCTAATCACAAACAACTGAAACGTTAAGGAATGAGAATATTTGGTACAACATAACTTAAGTTGTGCGCTCGGCAGTAGAGCTAACCTAACAGGGCATTTTTGCAGTTTCGGTTTCATTTCAAAAATGCCTGGTTCAGTGCGCTTTAGCAGCTGGGTACAGAACTCGTGCTACGTATTACCAAATTTTCCCATTGCTGCACATTTCGGTTACTAGTAACAAGCTTGCATGATAGGGCTATGAGTTCAATAACGCCGGCGTTCCGCTATAACACTGGTAGGGAGTTTTACCTAGTAGAACAGGCCCTGGGTCGAACCTGCAACCACCCAACAACGGCAGATTGGGAATTGAGAGTGCTTATCTTAAAATCCCTGAATACATGTCTACTTCTGGGTGAGGTTTACCAGTGTTAATATACCTACCTAGCCTCAGTTACGCCTTCTGTGACACTCACCCCCCTTAACCTCACTCTCATTTGTGTCACGGCACCAAAATATCAGCAGTCTTCTCATATAGTCTGCCTGCCCTGGGTTTCAAACCTGTGACCTCCCAGCAACTCCAGATTGGTAATACCAACGCTGAGCTGACCCAGGCTCCCAACTCAGTAGTTAGCAAAGTTGGTTAAGTGAGTGAGGTTTACCAACATGCACTAGTGCAACTAGCATCCTAGCTGCCATCAGTTGGCATCCATTACACTAGCCAGTATCCTAAAAGCCTGGATTGCTAGTCTAGGACGGCTAGTTTACCAACGCCTCTCTAAACAAGTTTTGACATTGTCAACCTGGGTGACCAATGTGGTACCATTCTGGCCATGCATGCTCTTTCAGGATGTGATACCACCTCATATCCTGTTGGGAAGGGGAAGGTGCACTCAAGGCCATGAGAGTCGTACCTGGTAAGCTTCTCCACTGTATTGGAGAGGCAGAAGCCACAGATTTACAGATCACAAAAGCAACGAGGGCTTTCTTTCTGGCTCTGTACAATCAGAGGAACTCTGTAACCTTGGATGCAGCCCAGTATGAAATTTACTGAAAGCGCAAAAGGTCCCCAGCACTGAAGACACTACCTCCTACAGAGCGCAATATGCGCCTTCATGGAAGACATGCCCACCTACAGGTGCTGCTATGGAAAGCAGCAGACCAGCCTGATCCACCGGCTGTGGATATCACCTTGCTTGGATGGGACAAGAAGATGGGCCTAAAGGAAGGAGAGGAACTGATTATGCCCACCCAGAATTCAAGTCCAGCTGCTCCTCCTGCTTTGTTAGATGTTGTCAGCTGTGGTTGCAAAGCCGGGTTGAAACCTTGCACATCAGCAAAGTGCAGCTGTGCAGCTGCAGGTCTGGCCTGTACCAGTTATTGTTCCTGCAAAGGCAATGATGGTATATGCTGCAACATACTCACACAACACCAAGAACACAAAGAGAGGGATGATGGGTCCGGAGAAGATGATGACAGAACAGACGAGGATAGTGAAGATGATGAGGCTGCCTTTTGTTAATTAATTGTGAGGCATAGCAGTTTGCCTGAAGGTGGTAGCCAGTGTGTGCTTTGTGTGGTGCGGAGGTGAGGCCCTCTTGGTTAGCCTTGCATCTGGCGGGCTGACCCGGGTTGCCCAGACTCAGTTTTAACTCTTGCGTCTCGCGGAGTTTTAACTGGGTCCTCGTTGGATCTTGCGACTTGTGGACCAACCTGGGCAGCCTTTCTGCCATTCGGGCCTGGCCCTAGCGACTTGCGGGGCCTGTCTTGTATGGCATGTATATAGTGTATATTTGTACATAGTTCGTTGATCACACATGTTGATGGGCTTAGGTGATGTCATCTCATTGGGTGTCTTAAAGAGCTACCCCATTAATACCCCATTAATATGTATTGTACAGTTGCAGGATCCAAGTTATGTCAAATACCTGCATTGCTTTTTCCTCCAGAAATGCATAACATTCAGTCTAACAAAGATTCAAAGAAGCAATTTCAGCTTCACTACATCCTGAAAACAATGCATCAACATTCACAAGAGCACTCATGATTCTGAAATGTAAGATCATTGTGTTTACCATAAAAATAACCTAAAATTATGCCTGAAAGTAATCAAAATTTGCCTAAATACATCAAAATATATAATAAAATTAGCTCTTTGAAATCCGAAAATGCCAGAAATGAAATCAGCATCCTCTAAAACCTCTAAAACCACTCACATATTGTAGAAATTGGCCATACAGTGCAAAATATGTGGTCAATCTGGACGATTAAGCTAATAATGCTAATTATGCTAATTATGCAAATTGCTCAACATATGCAAATTAGCATCCAGCAGTTTCTGTATACTGGGGACCCATACTTCACATTTCTGCAATAAAACTTTGGTGTACTCAACATTTCCGGGTTCACCTAGTTGGCTACTAGACTATTACCTAACACACTGCTGGAGGCTCATATCTGCTTCAACTAAAATCTGGAATATATTTTTGTAATAAAAGCAGATGGTGAATTTTGTCTCCCATCACTCACACTGGAAGCGCATGAGAAGAGAATCTGTTACTGGCCACTATGAACAGGAGGAATGATTACAGCAAGCAAAATCCATTTCAGTGTTCTGGGCACTTGACTGTTGCACTGTTACAGATTTAAAAAACAAAAAACAAAAAACCTATTCTTTAATGTTGCAGATGGTAATGGTGAAGTTCTGGCATATTTCTATAATGACACTCAGTCTATTACCATGTCCATCTAATTTGTATGAGTATCATCATATTTCAAAATTACATCACCATTGTTAGTGTTGCTCTTTTGTACATAAAGGCAGGTCAATGTAAAAGCCTGTGCAACAACTGAGCATGCTCTGTGGATCCCTGTGGCCACCCATGCAACTATTGAGAACATTTTCTTTGATCAGTGTAGCCATTGCCTTTCTAAGCCTGGCCAATATTCAATCATGTCTTGGACACTGTCAAAATGAAACCCCCCATGGGGTCGAGCTTCGGCCCGCAATGGGGCATCATGTCCAAGCAGCAGAGGACTATTGGTGAGCGACCTGACCTCTAATCTCTAATCATGGTCCAGCCGAGAGGCAGAGCTTTAGGGTAATTCCTTCCTGAGAGAGAGGTAAAAGGCCAAGGCAACACCAGGATCTCAGATTGAGGATTTTGCCCCCCTAGTGTGTAATGCAATGATAGCATCCCTGGCTATACACAAAGTGCATAATAGAGCACAACCAGGCAGCGCTGAGAAAAACTCTTCTTGGCCCCAAGACTGCATAGTTTGTTGCTCGGGTGACAGGGCCCCTGTTCATTTCCACCTTCTATCACCAACTCTTTCACAGCTTAGTGAAATACCCAACCAGTGAACCCTAATGTCTTCAGGTTTGCCAAACATCCACTTGTTGGCTAATAAAGCCTTATTTAATCCGTGCCTATGTAAGGATTTAAAATGAACTGGTTCACTTTTAGTTTTTCCTCATGGAGCACTCATCAAGTTTTATTTACCAAACTTTTTGAAAGGATTGCAAACATTGCCATCTGCTTGATTTAACATGAACTGAATCACATTCTTTTGGGATAAGTGCACCAACTTTGCCCAAAATCTTTAATGGATATTCAGTATTGTGGGAGGTGGGTGGGGCAGTGACGGTATCCATATCACAAACAAGAGGGCGAGATGGCTGAGGATGTGAACGGCAAGCCAGAAGTTCTGCTTGAATGCATCTGAATGCAGGAGAGGAGGAGAGGAGCACCACCCCATCCCCTCCACAGTTTCAAAACCAAGCACCCTGAGCTTTTTGCTCACACTTCTTTGCCCTTGCATTGCTCCCCCTTTCTCTATCTCGCCCGCCCCCATCTCTTTATATGTCCAGCTGGCTGCGCCACAAAGACTCTGTCTCCCAGTTCCAAATGATCCTCAAACCCCCACATGCTTTGTTCTTCTCATTTTCCCACTCCCCAGAGACAGAGTTTAGAAGCAAAAATTAAAATGAGGAAAGGATAGAGAGAGAGAGAGAGAGAGTAAGATGGGGGAGAGAGATTAAAAAGGTGAGGTAGAGTGAGAAAGTGTGTGAGAACGAGAGACTAAACCAAGAAATACTGTCAGATCTTGTAGATGCAGGCTTAAGGGATTCAGAGACCTTGAGTTTGCAGGCTTCAAGACATCAAGGAATTGATGTAAACATCTTTTGCATCATGACCTTGACACATAAACTGCAGCTGGATGTTCTCAAACGGGCAATTCTGCTGACAAGTCAACGTGATAAACCAAAAAGTTTCTGTAGAAGTTAAAGGGAATATCTCAGCCAGCTGAACCTCTCCTTTAGTTTCAGTGCACTTTAATCTGCTCGTTTCCCAGCACCACTTTCTGCGGGGGCTAGGATCATGTTTTGCGGTAATCATGCGGTCAATTACAGGCAACAAGTCCCTCCAGGTTGAAAGGTTTTAGATCCCTTGTCCCACCCTGCTGAAATCCCCCAGTTCCCTAGCTTGTGTGAAATCATGCGGTGGATTGTTGTGCAGAAAAAGGACCACAGTATGGAGATGTGGGCTGGAACTAATAGGATTGGTTTTGATTCATTAGATTCTCTTTCATCATCCTGGTTGGAATTCCACTCCACGTCTCCTCGGGCTTCACACTTTTAAAATGGAGGTGGGAGGGGGGCAAGTGTTTATAATTGAGCCTCGAGACTGCAAAAGCTCATTACTCTCTATGGAATCATCTGCTTATTTATACCCCATGGAATCAGCATCATAACCATGTGAATGCAGCACTGTGTTTGTCAAAGTAGCAACAACACAGTACAGGATATGAGTCAGTGGTTGGCAAAATGCGTAACCAAAATGTAGAATAGCAACACACAAAAGCAAAACACAAAGATACATGTTTAGATTCTAAATATATTCTCACAGAGAAATCTACAACCGTTGGTTACATATGTAATGTTACATATCCTGAGAAGGAAATGGAGATGACTGACAGTGTTGCAGCCCAAAGCAAGTAATAGGCAGACATTTCCTTCTTCATACATCACCTGCCCAATCCTCACTTAAATTTATCACTACACACACTAAAACTAACAGGGTTTCTTCATACCAACTGAACAAGCTTTCAGTTTGTTACCTTATGAGCTTAAAAGAATACTCAGACGATTTGGGAGTTATGCCCTTTCTCTATCATTTTCATAGTGAGACAACATGATTGATAGCTTTTTTGTGTCTGTACGTCCAGTGGCTGGGTCTCAGCGGTTAGCATTGCGGCTTAGCTTAGCAAATACAATTGAAGTCTATAGGGGGGCAGTAGCCTACTCGGTAAAAGTGAACAAATAAACGTTACAGAAACCCTGAAGCTGGTATTTTTGCACGTGCATTTAAAATAAACATGTTTAAACATTAATTTGAAAAACAAGAGTCCTTTTAAGTCGTTTTAGAAGAAGTTTGATACACGGAACTATAGTGTGTTTACGCCCTGCGCGGAGGGATACACCAGTGAGCAACAGCTGCAGCTGGCTCTGGAACAGGTACGCTAGGTCACTCGGTAAAAGCAAACAAAGAGACAACAGGGACGATAATAGCATGATGATACGAGGAGAAATGGTAGAGCATAAAGGTCCAAGTGGAAAAACCCCCCAACTCATTTAGGATTTTGCCAAAAGAGAAGGAAATCGCCTGTTGTACTGAATATTTGAAGGCAAACTGTGAGGTTGACATGTAAAACTATATGACTTAGTTTATTGCAATTCTATGTTCTTCAATTAATAATACTCTTAATTTGTCATATTGTTAACGCAAAAATACCCTGAAATATTGTGATATTATTTTAGGGCAATATTGACCACCCCTAATGCTTATTTGCTTTCTTGCTGATAGTTTGCTGAAAAGATTGCCAGATTGGTATTGTATGTTTCAAACCAAATTTACGTTACATTTGCACATTATTATGTAGAGGATATATTGAAAATGTGTGGTTATGTTTAGGTACAAAAACCACTTGGTCTCGGCTGGGAAATGATAATGTTTTGGCTCAAAATACCTGGTTTGTTGGCACAAGTCCTGGCAGGAAAAGCAGCAATCTTTCAGTAAATAACAATCACTTCTGGAGCCCTAAAAAGCCACTAGAAACACGACAGGTTGCTATAAAAACACCCAAATTTGGTGACCAAAAAGCTGGAAACAGCTGTGATTTGCAGAAAAACACAGTGCCAATGCATTTTCTTCTGGTGACTGAAACAGATAACCTGGTTCTGTCCAGAAGTCATCAAATCCACCCACCAGCAGCTCTAAGGCTCGTATAACACCAGCCCCACAGTCTGCCATTTTTGGTGGTGTGTCACACACGGTTGGCAATGGTCAGCCCCGTCAGCTATTTTTCAGCTGATTCAGCATGTTGAATCTGTGTTTGAGACAGCAGAGCCTGACTGGCAGTTCAGCTCAGAGCAGAAGAAGAGAAACCGAAGTGAGGAAAGCAAACAAACGGCTAAGTCAAGAGGGCTTGAGCATGAAACAAACTTGTTATATTGGGTTAGATTGTGTTGTTAGCCATTGAGCTCTTTAGCAGAAATGGTTCGTATTTGTTTTTGTTATTGTTTCCTAGCGCATGATAAATATTACTTTATTTTTCAATATCGGGTATTGTTGTGAATGTGCTAATTGGCTAACTAGCGTCGTGAATCTGTCCTGTCGGTCTTCTGGTTTCCCTTTTGAATGATGAAAACAGACTAGCATTGCCTGCTGGTATGAAGACTTACTTTCTCTCATGCAGGTGCAGAACATACTTGCTAGTTGGCTGTTGGCTGTAATCTTTGCGGTGTGTTCAAGTGCAACTTTCTGACAGAAACAGGCGACATGAGGTGATGCAACAGTCAGCCTTCGTTGCCACTGATCTTTGATGTCAAGAGTAACTTCCCTGCATTTTTTGTTTGTTGTCGGATATGGAACATGACTGTCAAACACCACTTTCACCTTTTTTCGTGTGTGTGTGTGTGTGTGTGTGTGTGTGTGTGTGTGTGTGTGTGTGTGTGAAGGACTGAAGGCTAATCCATGTAGTACAAACTGATTTGTCTCCAGGAGTTGAGCAAAAGCATCCGAACACAGGCAACAAGATGATGAGTGGGAAAACTACACCAAGGAGATGGTGATGAGCCACACTAATGTTGTTGGTGGACCACACAGGTTTAACAATTGGCCTCAGAACAGTAAGGCTAAAAAGACTGATATTCATTTATATTTCATTTCATATTTCATCATTTACATTTCAATCATGTGAACCAACAGCAAAGCAAACGAGCCTTTATATTTAAATGAACAGGCTATCACAAAACACATAAAACATATTTTTCGTCTTACCTACCTTTTTATCCATTCTGTTTATTAAAAGATGAGGATGTGCTCACTCCTACGTAATGTGGTGGGCACAGTTGTCTCTCCATGTTGGCGTGACAATGTCAAAACTAGTCAGTCTAGTTTCAGCTGGTTGTTTAACCATCAAATTCAATATAAGTGTTTCTAAAATATCTGTTGCTACCCAGAAACAAATGCAAAATTTGCAATTTGAATTTTGACCATGTCTGTACAGAACAAAAAACTACTTGTCATCTAAAATGAGTAGCACATCTTGCATTTGTTCAGTCATATGCATTAATGAAACAATAAATGTCATTGCTTTCTGTGTCATGTTTTTGTTTGTGTGAGGTTACTAACATTTCTGCTGTCACGCTACTTCAGGAAAAAGTTAAAATAATCAATGACTGTGATGAAGTTATCAAAAAATAAAGTTGTACATTTTATTGGCATGATTCAAATTATCTATAATAAATTAAAAACAAGAATTACCGCCTTGCAGTTGTATGCCTCCATGCACCAGTTACGTTTCTCTTACAGTTTACATGCATGTCTGTGACAACAGGGATGCTTCACACACATCTTCCCCCCAACAGCACAGATGACCTGTACAATCAGCACAGTTTAAAGGTGGACACCCAAGATTAGTGTCATCAATTCAGTATCTGACCAAATGTCTCCCCCTCTGTTCCTGAGAAATGACACTGAATAATGGCCAGGAAAGTGTTTTTGTAGACCATTATGATGTCACATTGAAGTTGACCTTTGACCTTTTGGATATAAAATGTTATCACTTCATTATTTTACCCTAATAGACATTTGTATTTAGTTTTGTCATAATTTGCATATGAATTCTTGAGTTATGGCCAAAAACATATTTTGTAAGGTCACACTGACAATCACACTTCACCTTTGACCACAAAATTCGAATCAGTTTATTCTTCAGTTTGACTGGAAGTTTGTGTCAAATATTAAGAAATTCCCTTGAGGTGTTCTTGAGATATCGTTTTCACGAGAATAAGACAGATGCAAGGTCACACTGACCATGACATTTGACCACTGAAGTCCAATCACTTCATTGTTGAGCCCAAGTGGACATTTGTGGCAAATTTGAAGAAATTCCCTCAAGGTGGTTTTGAGATATCACGTTCACAAGAATGACACAAATAAGGTCACACAGACCTGACCTTTGACCCTTTACCACCAAAATCTGATCAATTCTTCCTCAAGTCTGAGTGGATGTTTTTGCCAAATTCGAAGACACTCCCTCAAGGCATCCTTAAAATATCACCTTCACAAGAATAACATGGACAAGGTCACAGTGACCTTTACCTTTGAGCCCCAAAAACAAATCAGTTAATTGTTGAGCCCAAGTGGATGTTTGTGCCAAATTTGAAAAAAATCCCTCCAATCCCCACAAAAGTCTTTACTATATTAACACTGGCTTTTTTTTTTTTTTTAAGTTTAAGAGCCACAAATGCAATATCCAGGCTTCAGCCACCTGTACTGTAAATGGGACATCATTTAAGATGCATGATGAATTGAAATGAATTTTAGCTGAGTGCACCGGCTCATCCTAAATGTGTCATTTAGTGTCATTAACACTGTACAGTAACTTAACAAAAGCACTGTGGCATTGTGAATATTTCATTTATTTATAAAAGGTGACGGGAGTGTTTCAGTTCTGTAGTATAAATAAAAAAAATATTTAATCATCTCATGTATTCACTGATACAAAATGTACATAAAACACCCTGGGTGCTGTTGGACAACACATATCTATCAGTTGTACATAAACAGTCAACAACCTGCAAACAGTTGGCCATGAAGAAAACACTGGCTCTCCTGCTGTTTCTGTTTGGGATGCACTCTGTGGCCTGCTTCCATATGAAGGGGGGGCCTCTTGTCGGCCCTGCTTGTCTTAAGTTGTGTACATCAGCGATGTGATCCCAGTGCCAGCTCTGACCCTGGCAGCTCTAGTGTGTTCTTAAGGCCTTGGCATACACTGGCTCCAGGAAATGAAAAGGGAGCAGCATGAAGAACACCACCAGAAAGACTGCACTCACCACTGCCAGCAGTACGTAGCGGCCGATGAACAAAGTGTCCACAATCTGTAGAGAGAAAGAGTGAACCCGTTCACTTTAAGGAGTTTTTAGTAATCACATACTAGAGCTTGTTTTACTTAGTAAACAGTATCCAAAGCATGGAAGGCTGTATATAAATGCAGTATGTCCTCAATTAGCCACTAGATGTCAGGAGAGGGCCTTCACAAAAGCTTTGAGTAGAGGCAAATTGGAAATGTGGCATAATGTGAGGCCATGAATGGGCACTCTATGCAGACAGACAGACAGACAGACAGACACACACACACACACACAGAGGAAAATCTACAATAACTTGATGCCTTGAAAGTTTGAATCAAAATTATAACTAATATTACTATTTGTTTAAAAAACAGCTGACCAAGCAGAGTGCACAAGGGACACTTGTTCAATGTTTCTCATAGTGTCTTAGATAGTAAGCAGTCACCAGGTCCACTCATGCTGCTGCAGAGTGTACACTGACTGATGCCTACCTGCAGCACCAGTGCTGAGACATATCTGGCCACTGATAGACAACTTTTCTCCAGGTTACATTTTAGCTGGCTTCTTTTTGTGGGAAACTGGTGACTGTTGCCAACTGTGTGCTTTGAGAGAAGAGGGCATATTTGGCTACATGAATGCACAGTTAGATTTAATTTGAGATAATCCTGAATAATAAATTGCCTAACTCTGTGCTGCATTCAGCAGACCGGCACTGACTGTTTCATCTGTTGTGAAAGTGACGGAGACCTCAAAGCCAGAACAAACTATGAATGGGACATTTTGGGTCCTGAATGGTTGCAGAAAAATAAGCACATTGCATGCTACTGGGCTGAAATTAATATTTACAACACTTAATGAGCAGTGATAAATTGATTCAATGTACTAGATCTGCATCTGTGCCGATACTGACATTATTTAACAGATCAGCCACACATGACTGATCCACAATACCTTCTCTTGGCCTCATGTGCACTATGCATTCTCATTTTATATCTGTGTTTTAAAATGAAAATGATCACCATACCCTAGCATATTCACGACGACTGCAAGTAGTAGTCAACTTGTCAATTAATTGCTAAAGGCATATCATATTTTCTTCACCTAATAACACTGATCAATTCTTGACAAAGACATCTCAAATAACAGCAAGTAAAGGGTTAACTAATACAGGCCGGACAAACCTGGGGGAAACAGCGCGACTGCTTTCTTGCAGGGATAGCAGAGTCTTTCCCTCTCTACCTGAAATTCTGTTAATTTAACATGGTGTAACGTAGAAAATGATTGTTCTTCTAAAGAGCCAGTATGTAGTGTTTGTGTGAGTGTGCACAGTCAGTGTGTTGTAGAGCAAAAAGAGAGAGTGATGGGAAAGCAGACAAGCAGGACAGCAACACAACTAGAGGAGAGGGTAATGGCTGGTTCACACTACACAACATTTTTGTCTGTTACGACAGTCACTATGTCAGATTAGGCGATTGTGGAGTCATAAATCTTACTGTGACTTGGCTGACAGGCATGACAGACTACACATTGGTCCATGACCAATCATCGCTGGTCATCTTTCATGACGTGTGTGATGTCATCGGATTATTCTTGTTCAATCTTTATTATAATTATTATTATTATTATTATTATTGATATTTCAGTCACTGCGGCTGTTCATGTCCCCAGCTCCGTTTGAAGTAGCCTACCGCATGCAATTTATGCAAGTCACTTATTCCTCTACAAGTTCCTGTAAATGTTTCACAATAAAAGCCTTGTTACAAAATAAAGGGTTTCTCTCAACCAAAACAAAAAGGGGCTTTTAATTTTAAATGGATACAGGAAGTGTTGAGTTAACGGGGCAAACAGGAGCGGATTAAAAGGTAAAAATAGAAAAATACAGAGGGAATGAGAAATAAAGGCCTGCGTCTGCGTCCATTTCTAATGTAGTCCGCTTCAAATAAAGCTGATACCCTCTACAGTTGTGGTGAGTACAGGCAAAGAATTGTTTTCTTTTATATCCTCCTCCATTATGAAGAATCCTCATTCTTTGCTAGCTTGATGCTAATGGCAGTACTCACCAGGTTGCTAAAGTGCCTCTGCTGTTTCACGCTATCATTTTTTCCTTTTTAACTCTGTGATAGTCCCAAGAGGAAATATCAAGACGGCTGGGGTGTTGTTACCATACAGTCTACAGAAAGTCTACAGGCAGATCACTCTGTGTTTCTATTGTTCAAAGTGATGGTTGTGAATAATGGGATGTAATGCATCCCAAACGCAGCATCGGTAGTTATCTACTATGACACACTACACAAGATAAAATGATGGATTATCACGCATGGCACTCACTGTCGTTCCCGCTGCGCTGGTTATCTGCTGTGTGCTCCGCCGTCCGTCAACACCCACCGGCTGCGTTTGCTGTGCGGAGCGGTGCAGCTCCACCGGACAGCGGGAGTCACGAGGACCCACGAGATCTTGCGAATTCACGCGATATAACAAGATGTAGTTTCTATAAACAGAACCACAAAACCAGAGGAGGAGTAGGAAGACATCTCGGTGCACTGCCATGATTAACATCTCCTCTTCCATGGTGTCAACGGGGTGAAATGACGTCTGAAAACCTCTGACCTGTTGACTTCAGGCCTGCCTCTGCCCATTATGACGTTTTCAAGGTGTAGTGCAGGGAAATATGATCCACCGTGAACACTTTGTATTTTATTTTGAAAATTAACCGGATGTTTTATTTTGTTTCTGTGCATGACTTCCTGCCCCGCACGATCTGCTCCTTGCTGAACTGCTGCGTTGTGCTCCGGCGTCCAGCAAAAATAGAAGTCCTGCCTATCTGTTGCGGAGGGCTCCGCAGCTGTGACGGAGCTGGAACGCAGCACAGTCGCAGCTGGTGGAAGCACACACATTGACTAGAATTGAAACGTATCGGCTCCGCTGTCGTTCCAGAGTGCAGACGCAACCAACACACATCTGGTGGAATTTGGGGGTGACTGTGGGCTGTAATCGGGCTGATACTGTGTAGTCTGAACCCGGCATAAGTTCAGCAGTGAATTTATCAAGTGAATGTACAGCAGAGTTTACAGTTTGTCGGCTAACAAATGCTGCAATTCCTCAAGCACGGCCGGCAGAAGTCTGTTGGTGCAAGTCTTGAGCTGTAATTCAGCAGTAAATAATCAGCCGTGTGTCTGACTATGGATGGCGAAGCTGCTGAATGGATTTGTGGAGTTTGTTAGTTGCAGTGATGGCTGTTAGCAGTAAGCTCCACTTGTTAGCTCCTGAACGGCAGTGGAGCAAGCAGCCACCAGCCATTGGATTTCACATCTGATCTCCGCAGGACTCCACTCAGATGCGGACTCGAGAAGGTTTATGGTTTGATGCAGTTTGACAGGGAGGTAGGAGGCTCAGTTACCTGAGAGTGTAGCTGTACTGTAAGTGAACAAAGTCTGAACTCAGATCAGTTTTCTCTGACACCTGAAAGTTTAGTTTTAACAAATAAGTCTGTGAGACATGAGTTTAAACCTCCAGACTAATGTTTCAGATTAAGAAATACTTCAGACTTTAATTAAATATTTTTTCTGCTTCTTAACAGTGGTATGGATAAGTCAGAGTTTACAATGAACCTGGGTACAAATCCTAGTTGTCTCAGATTAGTTATTTGTGGTTTCAGTTTTTGAGACAATAAATAGAGAGATGTTGAGCTTTTCAAATGATGATCAGTAAGTGTGTGCTTGTAAATCACCCCTTAAACCTGGCAAAAACTGCTGGAGAAATGACAGCTTGTAAGTGTGCAGAAATTATTTGTAGTTGTAAAAAAGAAAAAAGTCCTGTCACCTTGATTCTAAATTCTAATAGATCAAATTAGCCCAACTGGATTGGTTTAAAGATAAAAAATAAAAAACAAAAACAAAAAAAAAACATAGAAAACATAATGACTAAGAGTTGACTGAAATGTTTTGAATTTTTTTTGGCTAAAAACTAGACTAAAACTGTTAAGGATAAAAATGTCTAAAATGTGACTACAAGTAATAAACATTTTTGTCTCAAAACTAAGACTAAATTGAAAATAGCTGTCAAAATGAACACTAGCGGAAAGCAGATTGGGAGTCTATGCAAGGCAAATACGGCAACATATTAGCGGTACCAGGAGCATTATACATCACTGGAGAAAGCCATGGCAACCGGAAAGGAGCCCCCACACAAGAAGAATTACATCACAAAGGGTACATAAACCTTGTTAGAATGTTTTAGCTTGACACGTAGTAACTGATAAGACCCAATCAGGAAGAGAATGTGGGTGTCTGGGTCATCATTTTTTAAAGTCTTGTGCCCTTACAGACTAAAATGCAACCTTGGAATTTTCAAACTAAAATGGGGTCAGCAGTGCTTTCCAAAGGTCTCTGTTTTAGGGGTCCAAAATGGCTGAGTAGTGTGGAGGCTAGGCATAACGTTGTAATAGTTATGAGTTTTAAAACAAAAACGTGGGGTGTCGGTGGCTTAGTGGATAGAGCAGGTGCCTCATGTAAAAGGCTGTTGCCGCAGCGGCCCGGGTTCGACTCCAGCCTGTGGCCCTTTGCTGCATGTCATTCCCTCTCTCTCTCCCCTTTCACACTCAGCTTTCCTATCAATTAAAGGCAAAAATGCCCAAAAAATATCTTTAAAACAAAAAAACGAAAACGTGTAAGTTTGGTTGTAGCCTTAGTCCCTGTTGTGACTGTGCCATTTTTTTTGCCCCCAAGCCTGATCAGAGTAATTTATTACTGAGTATCTGCCGATATCAAGTCCCGATCTGATACCTCTATTTTCCTAGATAATACAGCTGCACAGTGCCCAGTACACAGTAGATTGCAGCGCTCACTTGCTCACCCCTCCTGTGGGGTAAGTGACGGTGGCCTCGTAGGACAAAAAGCCTTGCGCAGACAGAGATGGCATCATCCACGAGTTTTTCAAGTTTTTCAGGAGTAGGCCTATCTAGCGATGAGGTGAATATTTATTTAGGAATCTAAACCATGTTACGATGTTGTAGCGACCCTGCAGTAAATGTTCTGTTATAATGTCAATGTTCTGTGAGTTAATGGCATGTTTGGGATTGAATGAGTATAGGTAGGGGGGCGGGGTGCGAGTGTGACGGGGATGAGAGCTGTGTGAGTGCGCGTGCTGGTGTGTGTATGAGCGAGCTGGAGGAGAGAGCAGGAGTGCACAGTTGGAGTTACAGCTAAGTTCTTGTTTGTTGGTTGTTTTGGCGTAGTTACGGCCAACAGTAACCTGTACTGTTCAGTAATAAACGGTGGTTTGCCGAATAACTGCGTCATCCTTTCCACACGTCCTGGCGGACGCTACAATATGTTATAGCTTACCAGTGACATATAGGTTATCTGTGAGATATAACGTTATGTTAGGAGTGTTTTATCTCTAATTGTTTTGGTAACACGAGCAAACATTAGCACAGTAATGCTAAAATAACACGTTTTATGTGATAGTCACGGCACAGTGCGGCAAATATAGGTTGGTACGATTATAATATATGCGTCTCCAGAGTGTTCTTCCACAGGAGTTCTTTCCACCTGGAATAAGCAACACCGATATTCACTCGCGTTTTGTCCCGTCCTCGCTTATCTGATCTTTTTCTTTTATTTGGTGGCGTGGTTTCCCTCTTACGGGGCAAAACATGCGTGTGGTCGTCCATTTAGAGTGTGACAGAATCACAAAAGTACAAAGCAGGTTCACGCAGAAGCGCCCCGGATTGAGCTTCACCTTCTCTGTCTCCAGTGACAGCAAGTTCTAGGTAAACGCAAAAGGTGAAGCGCGTGTATCCCTTTCGGGCCACTGTATTCAAATATGGCGTTGCAAGAAGGCAGCCTCCAGCATACCGCGCCCTCCCTGTGTGTATATATAGAGAAATCATTCTAAGCCTATGAGAAAGCTTCCATTTGTATGTGAATTGCATTACACTTTAGTAAATATATATTTATGAAAGCAATAGTTGATATTTGCTAATAAACAACCATGTAAATTACACATTGTAACTTTAACACACTTTAAAGTATTTAAAATCAATCCAATGTATAGCCTATGCTTGACGATTCAATAGCTCTACAATGCATTAAACATAGAAAAATGAACCCAGTCAACTCTCAGGGAGAGAAACACAGGCACTAATATTGGATCACTAATCAGCCAATAACCTGAGTTAAGCATAATGAGGATAGGAGAAAGGGAGCATTGATCGAGGCGCTTCCAGAATTTGATATGCAGCATCTTTGACTGGTGACCACTTAATAAACAGATCTGCTGGTCAAACCTTATGTATTACTGTATCTCCTGATTGTAACCACACCATGACTGACAGTATCAAAGTCAGCGTCAGCAGTACTCTTTCAAACCTGGCCAAAGGCTCTGATGTGTAGCCAAGTGGTGGTTATTGATTCATATAGGAATGAGACCTGTACGTTCAGGGAATAACTTGTGCAGCAGGATATTTGAAGACACAGCATGTTTGTTGTTTCAATGCTGATTCTGGGGTGCTGGTTATTTTCTGATCCTGCTGTGCTTTTATCTACATGGATGATCAGTGGAGACACAAACAACACAACAATGCCTGTAATGCGTCAATTAGCAGATCTAAAGCAAACGGGGGGCAGGACTTAGAGAACAGTAGATCTTCTAGGTTGGCATTAGTGTTGCTTAAGTTAGGGGAAGTTTGTAGTTCATAAAGTTGCCATCAATAGATTTAATCAACACTTCACTGATAGCTCTGGGTCTGTGTTAATATTTAGATCATGAGCCACCCATGAATACGCAAATACAAACTGAGAAAACGCCCTTAAGCCAGATAATACCAGAAGAGTATCAGCCCTACTGCTGACTAAAGAGAGATTTCACAGGGACTGTTGTGGAATGAGAGAAGGTGTGTGTGTGTGTGTGTGTGTGTGTAAATCCACTAGTGTCTAAGAGAGGTGGGGATGATGTATGCCGTCTCTTATGGATGCATTTAACACATCTCACTTTTTAATTTGCCAATTACACAGCAAGCAGGAACCCAAAGTGTGGGCCATGTTTTATTAATGTGCCATTGAGCGCACGGGTGGTAGCTGGCAGGCGGGTGGGGGGCAGGTGGGAGAGGGGGGTGTAGTATAAACCACCCCCACCCCTAGTCTGGGACTGGCCTAATTGGCACTATGATATTTTACTTTTGTTTAACAGCAAGAGGTTAGACATTTCTTACACAGTCTGCACACTTTTACACACAGTGGAAAACACAACCAGCCATACACACTGTCTCTGCTGGCAAGTAAGATTTCAGGCTTTGTGTGTGTTCACAAAAAATTAGACATGATATGAACACAATAAGTCATGGACTGTCCCTAGTAACGCAATTTTTCACCTTCACATGCATTTTCCCTTGGTTTACTGTTTATGTGACATATGTTAATAATACTTACAATTCAGTTTTTCTAGTCCTGTAATTAAACTGTCTACTGACACTGATTGTTTTCAGTTTAAAATATCAAAGATGAGTCACAGAGGAACATTCTCTGTATTCCAGATTGGAGAAGCTAAACTTTGATAGGAACTACAGGATGCCTCTGGCTCATAAGCCCTTTTACCGTGCCTCTTCAAGGCAGGAATTTAATGCTACCTTGCCGTTGCGTTCAAAAGGTACCATCGCTAAAGGGGGGACAGAGTTCCTCACCTTTAAAGCGTTATCGGATGTAGAAACAGTGCCAATATGGACTCTGTGTAAAAGGGACAGCCAGCAGGATGGGATCATGGACACCAACGGTGTGATGTTTTGACGACATGTGCGCTATCTACCGTGGGAAATTTAAAAAGCGGCTATTAGCAGTTTGTAGCTAACTCAAAGAAGAAGAATAGCTGAAAATGTGCAGAGTGGGAAAACGATCAGGTCCACAAGCTTCTTATCCTCTGAGCAGAGGACAAGATCAGCCACCAGAGACGGTAAATGATTGTTGTTGCCATGTTATTGTTTAGAGGGCACTGTCAATGCATATGTTATATGTCACACTAGAGGCCGACACTGTTGTGTTACATGTCTACTATGTTGGCATGCTGTTCAAAATCACACACTGGAGTGGCATGATACCGGTGTTTGGTTCATGTAAAAATGGAAAGGAGGCATAAAGAAGGGACTTCATAGCAGCCCTATAGCGTATTCTCTGTGTAAAAGGGCTGTAGACTGTATAAATAATGGACATAGCTACCTTGACATCACCCACCAATTAAGCCGTCCCCATTTTGATTTTTTGGAGCCCGAAGTGACTAAATTTGGACGAGAGGGTGGAGCTGTGAAGAAGCAAGAAGTGGATCTGACTCATAGATTGTAGCAATGCTCGCAGCAGCCTGTCACTCAAGCAGCCCCGCCCTTAAATATGCATGATTTTGGGCTTTAATAAAATGTAAACAGATGAGTTGTATAAAAATCCCCCCTCCCCCGTACAGTTAACATGAATGATGAAACTAGCCAAGACCAAAACAGTTTTTTGTACCAGGCTGTAAACATGTTTATTTCTGCCGTAAAGTCAGGCATTTTAACATGGGGTCTATGGGGTTTGACTGTTTTGGAGACAGCCTCAAGTGGCCATTTGATGAACTGCAGTTTTTGGCAAGTCTGCATTGGCTCCATTTTGAGGAGGTTGTCTCTTGTCCTGGCTCATCAGTCATCAAACAGTTGCTCAATTCTTAAAAATTCAATTTTAATATCGTTTTAGGTGTTTTTCTTACATTTTGTGTACTAGTCCATACCCACTGAGTGCACAGTTGCCCACGTACAGTTTCATATGGTGTGTGTTTGGGATACAGGTCATAGGAAATTGCAGATTAAACAGTCAACTGAACCCACTAAGAAGAGCAATGTATTCAGACAGAGTTTTTGTGAATTTGATAGTACGATTGCTTTATTGAAAGTACAGTAGTACCATTGCCAATAGTGGGATAGTTAGTGGGCTAAAAGTGTACATTAGTAGTTGAGGTAGCACGTTGAAAGGCAGATGGTTAAAGTGTTTATATCTTGTATTGACTTAAAAGTGGGGCGCACTGGTACTTCACATGGAAAAGGTGCGGCTAGCCCTTGCTGCAGCAGCATACCATACCATGAGTTAGTCATACCAAAAATTAGAAAAAAAACAACAACATTCGGCCACAGGGGGAGCCACAGCGATCGGTCGCATTTTAGCCCTTTTTAAGCATTTTTCTGTTGTTATAGCGCCACCCAGTTGCCAATTAGAGTTAAATTTCTCCAGTCACCTTGAGGCGTCCTGTTCTACAT
>NC_065508.1:37007561-37090144 GCF_006386435.1 Epinephelus moara | reverse complement strand
ATGAGATATGCCCATTCAAAGTTTGCAATTTCAATCGGTTGCTATAGCACCCCCCTTTGGCCAATTGATGTAATATTGCTTCATTCGCATCCTCCCATGACCCTCTACCACTGTGCCAAATTTCACATGGATTGACCAAGTCAGTGAGGAGAAAAACGTGGAACAGACACACAGACACACACACAGACAGAGTATTCATCGTGTCAGTGTTGTTATGTAGTGTGAGTATATTTTGATGCTTGAATGATATGGCAGATGGGCAATGTTCCACAATTATGGACAATAAAAATTCAATTCTATTCTATTCTTAAAACGACTCTTTACGATAAGCAAAAGATGAACATATTCATCTTCTTGAAAAAACAGTTAACTACTGAAAGAAGACTCCTTGTAATTGTTACATTCTTCAATCATGTGAGCTCCTCTTCAAATTAAATATTTTATTACAGATGCTCCCAGTTCATAGAAACAAAAGGGCCACTTGGTAATTAATAAAGGTTGCTATACAAAGCAAACCAATTATGACTTTTTGGTAGAATAGGGTGTCATTATTACGAGTGATTTTATAAGGGACCTCTTTTAAACACTGGAGTCGATTACTGTAGTAGCCGTGGGTTGATTTTACCCGTAAGCCTTGTACAGAAATCCAGGAAGTCACATTTTGCTGTGTCTCTCTGTTGCTGGTCTGGTATCTGCCTTTGCACAAAGGCTATAAAATGTGAGCTAGCCGGGACGGGGCTCTGCTCCGCTATTTCTATGGGGTGGCAGCTTGCTTGGCAGATCTGGCCGGCTTATTGGCACGACCCGGAGGCAACATGGGGGAGTGTTTGTTCTGTGTTGCTGTTGGACTAAGATAAAGCACAACAGGCCTTTATGACAAGCACATACACAGACGTGCACACACAGTGACACATGCCATTTACAGGCATACAGAGGATACTGGCTTATATTACAGTTAAGGTTTTATCTAGGATAGGCTGTTTATATTCACCTACCTCAAACCTAAATAGAGCCTGAATCCTCAATCAGTACAAATAAAGGAATTCTGCTCTTAGTTACAGCCACACATGATCTGAGCTTTGCCTTTTGGCTTTTTTCCCCACACACACAGACAAACAGACACACACAAAAAAACATGAATTACCCTTTGAGATCTTAAAACCATACAACCAGGATACAGATACACGTACTGTAAACTTTAATAAGCAAGTATAAGAGGACTTTCATTTCATTTACTGATCTTAAATGTTTTTCAATTTCATAACGCATAAAGAGAACAGACCCCATTTGTGATTAAATATCATTTTTGGGAGCACCAAAGTGAGTATGAGATGACCACTGAGCTAAAGTAAGCTGTTTGTTTGTGGGCTCTGAATCCTCATTTTCACTCAGTTGTCTCAAAACATTTGGTAGTAATGAAAGCCAAATGGCCTCAGAACAAAACTGAAAACATCCCAGCCCTGCTGTTATTTCCAACTGAAGTACGTTATGCTGTCATTATGCATTAGCCACAATAACAGACGATAATAACACAAGACTTTGTGTTTTTAATGCAATAAAGGGTTTGATAGAACACTGATTTGGAATATTTCCTTGTCATGGATTTGGCAGCACGATAAGTTTAAACTGCCTCTTCATGAAGTGAAATGCCTACTCAGCAAGTTAACACCTTTCAGTCCAAATAATTTGCATCTCTAAAACTCTGTGAGTGAAAATATTTCTCTGTGGTATTTGCATTTTAATATAGTACAACATACTTGTTCATACTGTAGCCAGGATATCAGGTGTGAATATGAGTTTACTTATGACAATTCAAACCAGCAGCTAATAGATGTGATTAAACGAACATAGGGGTGTGAGTATCTAGCCCATTTTCTACTGCACAAAAAAACCCACTAACACCTGCGAACATCTGGCTTTTTAATATAATGTGAAAGGTTACAGTCAGCATTTCCACCCGGCTCAACTGACTCTGCAGTAGTCACGGGTATTTATCGGCTCTGGCTCTGTTTTGCAGTGATCCAAACACAACACCAGGGTAAACATGCTAATTTTAGCCCCTTCGCCTACACAATGCAATGCTACGCCATGACAAAATATTGTCTGTCTTCACCCAAGCTGCACTCAAACATCGATCCAAATTAGTCTGCATCAAGTTTGAAAGAGAGACTGAATAAATAAAGGCCATTTCATAAATTCCAAGTTCGCGTGATTGCTTTGGTCCATGTGATGCAAATCTCATCATCCATCCACGTCAGCAAGGGTCTGCAGACCTCTGTGCACAGCCCTTTTTTTGTGACTGCGCAGACTGTATGCAGAGCAAGCCAACTGCGCATGCTCCAATCTCTTGTTCCACATTCCAGTCTAGTCCAAAACACAGAGGACAAGTCAGCTGCTGCACTGTGGTTAAGTTAGTTTTAAGTTGGATAATTGATAGACATTCAGTCCAGACCCAGCAGCAGCTTCTTAGTTTCAGTTTCGCCCGACGACGGCAGTAGGAGGACAGAAAGCTCACTTCCCAGCCCTCCCGTTCACTGCCAGGGGCTGACACGGACCTGCAATTGTACGATGAATGTAACGGTGTGCGTGTCTGCGTGACCACAGCTGTCTGCAGACATTTAATGTGAAAAGTATGTCTGAGCCTTAAGAGACATATATAAAAAGAAGTAACCACAGTAACTACTTTCTACTGTTTACTAACCTTTTTTCCGGCCTGTCTGTGATGTTGAACGTGAAACACCAGTGGGACACCTGTGCTAAAAAACCCTCCATATACACGATAATTTTAGTGGAAATCAGCTATCTGAAGGCCCTTTCCCACTGCACAAAATAATGACTAACCCCAACCAAGACCTGACTTTTGTATGTAATGGGAAAGGTTACAACTGATATTCACACCCAGGTCAATTGACTCTGCAGTAGTCATGGGTATTTATCAGCTCCATCTCTGATCTGCAGTTATGGAAATACAACACCCATGTGAACGTGCTAATTTAACCCCTTTACCAGCGAGATACAATGACAGGCTGCCGCAAAATACCGTCCACCTCCACCCAAGCAGCGCTCAAACATCGATCCAAATTAGTCGGCGCCGAATTTAAAAAGAGGGACTAAATAAGTAAGAGATATATCAAAAAAGAAGTAACCAACGGAACATTTTCACTGCATTATGTTCGACTGTTTACTTATCTGTTTTACGACCTGACCGTGACGTCAAACATGACACACCAATTAAAAAAACAGAAATGCATCACATCTGCTGCAGCACCGTGTACACAGTTCTAGTCTACTGGCAAGGGGAGAGGGATCTATAGCCAATTTTTAGCAAGTTTCCCCATGCTTAAGAAACCCGCGTACATGAGTGTGAGTCTTAAAGTGTGTGTAAAGGTGAATGAGATCAGTGTAGAGCTCACCTCTATCTCTTTGAATGGGGGAGTTGTCTCTGGGCTGCGAGGGAAAAACACCAGCACTAAAGTGATGGTGAGAGCCAGTAAGAAAATGGGGATAACGCCCAACCTGGAGAGACACAAAACACACACACACACACACACACACACACACACACACACACACTGTTAAAACAAAGAGGATAATATGAGGACACCCACTGCTGATTTGTGGTACGACTTGCTGTAAACACAGGGTTATCTGAGGATAATGTCTTTATAAAGTACCAATCAAAACAATGGCGTTCTTTATTGTGTTTTTAAAAAGTTGTTAACTTTCCAATCAAGTAAATAGCACCATGTTTCACCCCATTTAAACTTTACTGTAATTGCCCCTTACACAACCGTGGTGTTCAATGTCACAGTGTATTTTACATAGACATAAACATTTACTGACTTGAATAGTATTAGGGTATTTTGTGGTCACTGCACCAGTATTAATCAGCAGGGACTGGAAGGTGCATGGTCCCAGCAATCAACCAGTAAAGCTGCATGTTGTATTAATTGATTGTTTGACAGAATTTTGGTGAGAGGTCAGGAAACGTTATTTTTGCTGGTCTATCTGGGTAAAAAACAAAAAACTTTAAATGGCAAAAAATAGTTTCATATTTTTTATGTTATCTTATTTTTTACAGCATTTGTCTCTTGTTTTTGTTAAATGTTCTATATTCATGAGTGTTGAATGACGTGGCCTCTAGCTTTCTTTCCCGATAAGTTAATTGTATGCTCCAAACACCAGGCTAATTTTTTTTCTAAGTAAAAAAATCCGTTGTAATAAATGCTATTCTGATTGTGGTTCTTTTGTGTAAAATCCATGCCAAATTGTTATAAAAAATATGTTAGTTTAATTTATTTTATTGTTTTTTCCTCACAGCTAAAGGTGTCTCATTAATCTGGGTCTTAAATTCAATGTGACAGTTAATTCGACTATAGTCATTTTTCCTCCCTTGAACACACCTCTGTGTTAAGTAGTTAGATATGTTAAGATTTTCTTTGTATCAACGGCTACCCGGTAAGTTAAACATATGCCGAACTTTCGAGAAAACCTTACTAATGTTATATATTACATTATTTATGTTCCAGATAATGTTGCTTCGGCCAAGAAGCAAACCAACATTCAAGGGGTGGAAATGTCAATGGAATAAGGCACTGATTGATTCAGTTGCATATAAATTGTCCCCGATCGCTATTGTCCATTAGTTTAACATTATGCAAATGCGTTCAAACCGGGATAGTGGAAGGAGTATGTGGAGGTGCTCATCTCACTCACTTTGCTGATCCAGAAGCTCTCAGCAGCATCATCCCAAACACAAGAGCTGCAATCCAAACGACCGCAATGATGAAAACGCCCGTTCCGACTTCCAACACAGTGCTTGCCATTTTTGAAAAGCAAAGTTTGAAGGTAGTTTACCCAACAGACAGGACAGTTAATCGGTGAGGTGGGTAAAATATGATTTTACGACCGACGTTCGGCACACTGATAACGACGCAATGCTGTATCTAGACAAGTTAACTACACACTAAGTTACACAGTGTAGCTAGCAACATTAGCTAACTGTAACTTTCACAGTTGTGTGGGCATGTTAACGCTAGCTGCCACGGCTAACGTTACATCTGCTATGCTGACACCGAATTGTAAATGTAATTTATGATGTTCGACACGCATTTTTTCCGTGGGAAAAAAATCGTTGCTGTCCAATAACCCGTAATTTCTCATGTAGTAGTGATCAGTTGAAGTGCTGGATTAGTCGTTCCCCATCGCGTCTTCTGCTTCCTGGTAACAGCAAACTGGAACTTGATTGGATATACGAATTCAAGACGGGCCAATCATATGCGTCGTTACTTGAAATACACTTTAATAATACATCCATGGTGCACATGGGAAAAGTTTTTGCAAGAAAGCCCTTTCTGGTAGATTTTTTTTTCCATTTTAAGTTAAACCATGATCATATCCCACACCAAACAGGAAAAGGCTCTCTAGCAGAAACTCCTTAAGGCAGTTCTGCCAACAGCGAGCTGGGTGAAGATATGTAGTTCATGGGCTATTGTGCTTTCCCCCCATTCACAGTGGCATAACGTTAGGCCTACATACAGACAGTGCGGTGCATAGACAGGCCCCTGGGGTGGGGGGCCCGTAGAGAGTAGGTAAAAGAACAGTATACCCCCTCAATAATACAACTGATCAAAGAACAACTCACATTTAATTTAAAGTAATGTCATTTGCTATTTATGCCCTTGAAAAGAGAAACTCATTTCATTAAGAGTTTTCATTTATTTAGCCTATTCATTTATTTATTTATTTATTTTTGGTCAACTAGTCAGTAGCAGTCTATAACAAAATTACATACTTATTCTACATAAACTAAAAAAAAATGTAAAGAATTTACACAAACAGTTACATGTTAAATGAATCATTTGTTATTCATATTGGTGTTTTTGCCTTATACAGATATGCAAAGATGATTGCTGGGTAAGTAAGATGTTGATATTGACATTTGATCATGTGACCAGATGATACAATATACGGTATAATTTAGACACAAAATCCCGTCATAATAGTTTGCACTGGGGCCTATCATTGTAAGTACCTTACGCCACTGCCCATTCATACAATACCCATGTGTTCTCTTACCTTTATTCAGTATACTTAAAAGAGCATTCTTATCAAGCTTTTTTATATTCTCTTTTTTATCACCATTTAATAGCCTACTAGGTTGATCACTTCATCATTCAAAAGCCATCTCATCAACCTCACCACCAAATGGATATCTAGCCTACCTGCAACCAGATAAAATCAATAGCAAACAATCTACGATTGAGTGGGCCTCAATTACCACAGCCTACACACACACACACACACACACACACACACACACAGACGGCTACAGGGTGAACTCAGGTAATTTGCTGCATCAGGTAAAATGGGACAAATAAGGTTTCACATCTCAGGCTTTTGAATATTAGCAGCCAGTCACCACCAAACATGTTATTGCATTATGAGTGCAAATGTGCTTTACACGAAACAATCATTTTGGATTTGTCTGAGACAACAATGATTGCAAAGCAAGGATTTAAAAAAATCACTGGTCCCAGAGATCGCAATGTAAGCCATGTGGCATGTTGATTTTCTCTTTTTGGTTATTAGAGTCCAGCGGCTAAAACAATAAAGGTATGCAACAAAAATGTCTGTAGGATCTAGCATTTTATGAACTGTTTGACTTTGACTCACCAAAATATTTTCACAATGCACTTTACTTTTTTTTGAATGTGGGGTTTTGAGTGTGAGACTAAAATGAAACCAAAAAATGAAGCTAAAATGAGACGTTTCTCTGAAGTGAAACCAGCATGTTTTTAGGCTACCAGGTCTGATAAATTCATGAGTTATGCTGTTGTGTGCCACTCTGTACTATCACAGACATTTTTTTGCTATTTTATGTCACTTAAAAATATTAAAGATGATTCAGTGAGTCCATGTCAGCCACAGTGGTCCAGAATTAGCCATCAATGAGTGTAATTACATGGATATGAATAACCCATTTATGCGGGTTATCCCAGTTATGATCATATTGGAGTTATGGTTTTTACATGAGCACAGAGAAATCAGGTTATTCATATATCCCAGTTTCTTTCAGAGGGCTCCAGTGAGCATATTCAGGTTTCTCATAAACAGAATGTGGTATTTACATGCTCAAACACATCAACAGGATACTCCAAAAACACGATCATAAATGGGTTATTCATGTCCATGTAAATGCACTCATTGCTGCACACATGCAAGTACACACAGGCATGTCTATAGACAATATGGCACCAAGGAAACAGCCAGCAAAAGAACAAGTAAGGTATGGCAGAAAAGTAGGATGATCTTTTTTTATTAAATATTTGGGTTATATTTATGGTTTCATGAATTAATGGCAGAATTGATAAATGGATTTAACCATTTAAACAAAAAAACAAACAAAAACATGAAAGTCCCATTTTTGTCATCACAGTGAGGTAGTGGTTCTTGATGTGTTTGAAGATCTGTATTTTCTAAAGTATTTTACTTGGCAACAGTTTTTCTTCATAGAAATAAAGCAGAGATCCAAAACAAGTTCTAAAAGTTTTCCTTTGTGCAGTCTTCAGAGTTTTGGGTGGTTTTCTTGTTGATCTACCAAAGAGTGTCCCAAATTATCTGACTTCACCCTAACCTACACACACGCTCAGAATCTGGAGGCTACTTCAGATTCTATTTTAAACAAGCTACAATAATGACTTTGAGCATAAAGCATATTTGATTCAGGCACACTTACTATAGCTACAACTACAATTATCACCACAGGTGTTCGCACAGTAACTGGCTTTGCCGGTGGCTGGTCACTGCAAATCGCCTCTACAGCTTCTGCTTGGGTTCTTTTGACATTTCATTCAAAACAATTTTCTGGTTGTTAATGGACAGAGTGTGTCATAGTGTTATAGTGGTTAATTCACTGCAAGTTACAGTGTGTTTGTTCAACATGCATTCCCTGAAGCCACTTAGGTCAGATGGCTTCTGTACAGCATGCGATGTTAAGTTATGCACTTCTCAGTGTATGGAACCGCCCTGGTGGACCCAAGAAGTTAGAAATAGAACTGGACACGGTTTAGATCACTGTTAAAACCCACTGCCTGAAAACCATGTCCATCCTCAATTTTCTTAATTGGACAACATTATGAAATGATAGACTATAAACAAGGGGGTTTCTGCAAAGTTCTGTTCTTTTGATATAGAGTCAATGCTGCTGTGTGTTTTCAGCCGGGAGTATCGAGACAGAGGTGTCATAGGAGTGGAACAAGTTACCAGTACCAGTACCCAGGGCCCCAATGGGAGAGGGGCCTTGAAAAGCCTGGAATGAATAGTTTAGTTTTATTTTTTATTTCTAAGTAATTAGTGCCACCATAAATTTAAATTTGGTGAATAAATAAGTTGAAGACTTAACTTTGTATAAAATAATAGTGGGAGCTCCCTAAGGCCCTTCTCGCTGACTTTGTAAGACAATTTCAAAAGGTGTGTGAGAGCACAAAGACCTGGATCAAGAGAAGAACGAGAGGGGCCCACAGAGACGCATAGGGCCCATAATTTGGTGCTGCGCCCCTGTATCCAGACGGACATTTCTAGTCTCAACTGAAATCTCTATCTATTGTGTCTCTTATGTGCAGCAGTGGTTCAGGTTCCCATGAGTCCACCTGTCTGTTTTGAAGCATGTAATTATTAATGCGGACCGACAGGGGGCTGGCCAGACCGGCGATTCAGAGGCATGTGTGTCAGCGCGTGCGTGCGTGCGTGTGTGCGCTCCAGTCCCACTTGAAGTGGTGCTGTGCGTGCTTACTAGAAGAAGACATGTTGCCTTTAAGTGACCCTCGTAAGATCCAAGCCCCCAGCGTTTATTAATGAGTTGGATACTTCAGAAGTCACATGGCAGAGGACTGGATCCCAGTCACAATATCATTTAGAGCAATCAACACGGAAAACAAAAAGTAAACCACAAGTTCACACCCAACTACCAAACTGTGTGTGGAGTTTGGTGCTCTCACAGTGTTTGCCTGGAATTCCTTCAGATGATTTGATTTCCTCTGCAATCTCAACAATAACAGGCGGATTAAAGACTCTTCCAGAGTGGAGAGAGCAAGCAAACACTATGCTGATTCTTTAAGACCCTGACTTGTAACCTCATATCCAGGGTTTTTTTCTGTTTGAGCTGTTAAGGCTTAGTCACCAGTAAACCAGAATAGGTAAGAAAATAACTGAATTAAGAGAGCTGCATATATATTCAATGACTAAATAAAATTCACAAATGTCCAAATGGAGTGATGCCCATTTTTGAATTTCAGTTCTGGTCTGGTTACTATAATTCAGATGCTACACACAGGCCAGAATGAGTGCATTAGCACAGGCTATTATTAGAAAAATGCAGAAATTAATAACAGATTAATTGAGTTTCTTGCAACGATTTAGACAAAAAATGTGACATGTTTATCCTTTCTTGCAGGATAATGTAGTTGATGGTTGTAGACCAATGTCCCTCACTCTCACAGCCTGTGTCACAATCTACTTTTTGCCATGATGCACAATACATTTGAAAACAAATGTAATGATCGAATAAGATTAGGCTGTACGCTTTTCAATTTGACTGACTTTTAGTTTATGCCAAAACAGAACACAGAAAACATTTCTCGTATACATTTGTGAGTGATACTGAAAATCCTGGTTATTGAGTGAAGATCTTTTGTGTCATCCAAGCTGAGCAGGAAAAGAATAAAGGCTACAGGAAGAATAAAACGTGTTTTTGGTGCTTCATCACCTCCAACTCATTGCTTTGAAGCAGTATTTCCAAACAACCTCAGCACTCATTCTCAATGTGGTTGCAGGGGTTACCGTTCTCGCGAAGCCCCCACACGTGATTGCCGTATTTCCCATGGACACTGGAAGGCATCAGCAGCCCGGTGTTGGGAAAAACGGGGAGCGGAGATGGAGGTGGGAGGGGCCTGGCATGGCTGACGTCACCGGCTGTGTGGAGGAGTATAGGCTGTGCTGTCAGCCCAGTGTCAGTCTGATGAAGATTGGCATGCAGGTAAGCTGTCATTCATTTTCAATGTCAGTGCATGGGAGCAGGGCTTTACCACTTCAGCGTCCTTTTTTTCCCCTTTCCCCCCCCTTCATTACAAAAGGCAGGACATTATTCATACAGTCAGACAGGCAGCCAGGCCACAGAGAGAGGGAGAGAGAGACAGAGGGGGAGAGAGAGAGGGAGGGAAAGAAAGAGAGAGAGAGAAAGAGAGAGAGAGAGAGAGAGGGAGTGAGGGAGGGAGAGAGGGAGGGGGGAGTAGAGGAGGGGGAGAAAAAAGAGAGAGGGAAAGGAGAGGAGATGCATTTTTGTGCTGGACTGAAAGACCAGTGGATTTTTTTTCTTTTGCTTGATGCGGCGTTTGGATTTTTTTTTTTTTTAAAATGTGTCGGTAATGTTTGTGATGCAAGTATGTAGGATGTACTGTTGTATTTAGCGGAGGGTGCGTTTGTGCAAAAGCTTGTGATTTAGAGAATAATGATAATAATAGTGAGCGGAGAACAGAATGAGCGCAGAGCTGCAGGAAGCTGCCGTTTGATTTCCACGGCTTTGTCAATTAGCACCGGAGCGCTACATCGCGTTCTGATCATTTGTACATTTACACTGAATGTGTGATGGTGTGAATCTCCCGTGCAGAAACCGTGTTGTTTTGTATTTTGACTGCCACTGCAATTTTCGTAATGTTAAAGTTACGCGGTGTTTTTTTAGTTGGAGTAAAAATGGTTTTATTTTGACTGGTGTGTTTGTAGAGAAAACGGTAAAGATTTTCCAGTGTACAATAACTTACTCTCAGATTTGAAGTTAATATAGCAGTTTTTTTAATAATAAATTTTATTATAGACAGTGTGTGTGTGTGTGTGTGTGTGTGTGTGTGTGTGTGCACTGTGTGTGTGTGTGCACTGTGTGTGTGGCTGTGTTTGTTTATGACAAAAACAAACAAATAACCACAGGATATGTCAAACTGAAGAACATATATTGCTCATCACCTTTAGTTAGAAATGTAGCTTTTGTAATGGATGATTTAAATAGCTTAGGTTTTGTGAATTTATGCTTATTTATAAGTATAACTTTTTAGAGGCGTCTGTCTTTATGTCTGATTGCAGTTCATGCACAGCAGTTTTTCAAAGTAAGACATATACATATATATATATATATATATATACACACATATATATTAATACAAAGCTAATGTCTTCCATTTATTCCAGGAAAATGTGAAGCACCAAACAGCTATTTTTATAACTTATCTGTATTTTAAATGGTCAAACCCTCTTTGCACTTCTCGCTGAATCCATCTTTGATTGAAGTGTTTTTAAAGCTCAAACTATCTGCATCTCAGTCAGGTCTAATGTTTACTCCCAGCCTTCCCTGCCCTGCAAAAACCTCTCCAGACTGAACACTGGCCTTCTTTGTGTGCCACTCACCACTTTCTACTTCAGATGACTAGTTTATTCCACAATTGCTGGAATGACTGTTTCACTCACAGGAGACGTTTGACTGGCATGAAATGCAGTCAGTGCGATTTGATGGAGACGGTGTCGCTCAGACAGCTTGTCTTGAATCCTGGGGCCCTGTTGGATTTGATCTGAATGAAGACGCAATTAAAAAGGCACAGATTCGCAGGTCGATGGCTGTGTTTTGGTAGTTGTGTGAGTCAAACCAAGTCATCTGTTCAAGTCGCTTTCAGCTTCGATCTCTGTCCCTCAGATATCAAATAATGTACACAGATTTGGCAAACACATCTAAATAAAATTTAAAAAAATTACATGTTTCTAAATGTTAAGTTCAGGAAATATAACTGGGTTACTTGACAGTTTCTTTGTTGTCATCTGTCAATGGTAAAAACGTTACAACTGTATATTGCAAAGTAAAGGCCCCTCACAGCAAAGACTATAGTCTGAGCCCTGGGAGTACATTAGCTTAATTAAATATGCCTGAACCATTTGTTTACTAATCATCTGCTTCCCTGAGAAATCACAATGGCGATTTAGACCACTTTAGCTTCCTCCGTCAAACACATTCGGCAGGTGCAGAGTGCTGAGCATAAAATCCCATGAGGAGCTAAACTCGCACCCCCTGTGAAAGTAAATGCTTTGAAAGACACTGTTGTTGTTGCTGTGAATCGCTGTTGAAAGACCAAAAGAAGGTCTGTTACCTTTTACATTATTCAAATGAATGTGTACCTTTGTCTGTGTCTCAAAGTGGATGATTCAGCTGGGAGTGAATTTTGACAGTGCACACACACACTCAGACACATGAGTCGAAACGCATCACTACTAATCACCCTCAGTGATGTTTGTTCTTTGTTATGATGTACCCCACACGGCTCTACATATTGTCAGATAGGGATAATGCCAATTTAGTTTATCCCTAAACCCTGCTGAGATCTTAATTGATGATTTGTGTCATTGGACAAGCAGCCCAGGGGCATATTTGGTGCTGCAAAATACTCTGACAGTATTTGCATATTCCCATTCCTACTATATGGGTAAATTACATGATGAGGTGTGATGCTGTGCATTCCTGCAGCTTTTGGGGGGATAATCACTAATAAAGTGATTCAGTCACACTAAATGAAGGAAGTAAACAGAGCGAGGAGAGCATATGTTACAAACCAATTTAAGCATTTATGTATGGCCATAAAGCAATTGAGGAAATTAAACCACGAGCAAATGTCTTGTCATTTCCTTCGCCTTTGCCTCTAATTCCACCCTGCATGATGCCAAAGAAACCAATACATCACTTCTGAGAAGAACAGATTTTTTTTTTTAATGTCTTGAAAGGCTAATAGGCCTTACGTTGCAAGATTCCTTTTCTTAGCAATCAGTTTGTGAGTTGTCTAATTTGTTTTTGAGGGCCCCGCTTTCTTAAATCAGGCAGGAAAAAGAGAGAGGATGTTCAGAATTATTCATAAGGCTTCAGTCTACTGGGTATCCTCAGCGGAGTGCATCTAGGTCCTGTTCCGGGCCTGTGGGCAATGTGATGTAGGCTAGTTTTCTCATGTTCAATAGAGCGGCAATCCTTAAGACAATTGTGTTGTGCTGCATGTTTTGGCCATGTCTGGGCCCTCACAGGTCATGCCCACTAAGCCCGCTTGATCCCTATTGCTCTCAAGAGGAGACAGAGGCCTGTTTATACCGTCAGACGCTCAGCTTAAGGACAGCCCTTGCATGCTTACCCTTGCTCATTCCGCAGCCAGTGCTGCGTTGGCATGGCTCTAAGTAAGCCACCAGGGAGCAGGGTCGGAGAGAGATGGATTGGCTTGATTTATGCTCCAAGAGGAGCAGCAGGCAAATTTAATGATCCTCCATACTGTCAACATCACGAAGCGTTGTTTCGGGAAGGACATAGAGATGTCATGAAAATACATGCAGTGCAGGACTGTGAAACTGTTATTGAGTTTGAAAACTGCAGTCATGTTATTGTGTTATACTTTGGCATTAATGCTGAACACCAGTAGAACATTGTAAAATACATTTCCCCAGTTTCAGACAGATCTTACACCTCACACCTTAAAAGAGCCAAAAATGATCAAAACAAATTGGTTTTTAATGACTAATTTCAGATTATTTGTCATTATCTATTGTGGCTCCATTATTTTTTTCCAAAGCCCTACCCTGGTGTGTAGATTAAACATACAAAAACACATTAAGAGGAAATAAACATAAGGCAAAGTAATGCAACACTCAAGACAATAAATATAGATGGAAAAATTACAATGAAAAATATGACAAAGATACTTTAAAAAGTCCTGTAACATAACAAATGTATAATATAGCTGTTTCAGAATAAGCTGTACAGTTGTGCAGGATGTGCAGAAATATTAAGTTCAGGTGACATTACTGATGTGTGAAACAAGAAGTCATTTCAGTGCTTTCTTAATGGGGTTATATTATTTTAAAAGTTGGGACAAATCATCAACATATTCTGCTAAAACGTAGGCGTTACTTAGCTACATATAAGAAAAGTCCATATTAGCCTTCAGTATGTGGTTCAGTGATTGATTGGGCTGAGCACATTTGAATCAATTGAGCCTGCAGACAGCCAAATAAACTTTTAGAAATGCTCTCCTCCACACAATAATATGTGATGTGTGCTTGAACAGTGAACGCCACAGCATGGAAGAAGTCACACAAAGGCTTTAGTCATTAGGTAATGATTTTAGCATCAGTACTCTGATTGCATTCCTTTTTTCAGACAGAGGAAATGAAAACCCAGCGGGGACACATTCCATAAACTAAGTCAAAGTCATGGCATAGAATGGAGGACTCCAATACGGCTTAGGTCTGTCACCAGCAGGATGCACACATACTGTAGACAGAGTGTTTACTGTGGGTGAAATTTCAAAGATTTGTAAGAAGTAGGCTATTTCCACTCTGTAATGTCTCCAGTATTCATAATGTTAGTATGAATAGCTTTTGATGTCATTATTTTTGCAGTAAAAACAATTAAAACATATTATTTTTAGACATCAGTGGTTATTATTCAAGGATCAAGCACAAAATCAAATTAGCAACAGCTTATTATATATTCTGCATTTAAAGACCTTTAACAAGACTCTGAACCTCATTGTGCCTTTGGTTCTTATCTCTGGTGGAATGTAGATAATCCTAATAAATGAGTAGAGCTTCACACGGAGAAATATGAAGCCTGCCAGTAAATCCTGAATTTATTATATTTGAGAGTCCTGGTAACAGCTGAGCTGGGTGAGGTTCAAAATATTTGATTTGAATTCAACAGCAGATCATAGCAGAGAAAATCCCACCAAGCACTGTGTGGCTGCATATTTGTGCTTCCCTTGAAAATGAATAAATGCATGGGCCAAAATGGTGTCACTACTGTTGAAAATCTCCCCCAGTGTAATACTCTTTAAAACTTAGTTGTGAGTGAAATGTCATGAATGCTGGTTTTCCATGCTAATAGCATCGACTTAACAGCACGCAATAATGTATTCGTACAATAAAGATGGCTATAGTGGCATTCACTCTCCCTTGCCAAATGCAAATATAATTTTGCAGATTGCAGCTTGACGTCTTTAGCAAAATTGCTATTGTTCTAATAGTATGATTTTTTTTTTTAAACTTAAACTTCAGTTTTTTCATACTGCAGGTTCAGTTCCAGCTGTTTTCCAGCACTGTAGTGAAATATTAAGCTGTTGTCCCTCCTCTGTGTGAAGTTCAGACAAAAATATTGATTTAGTGATGCATATTTTAATCAGTTTCAAAACTCATTTTCCATAGTATTGATACACCAGGACCAGCTAGGGATGGGAATCACCAAGGTCCCAGGATTCAATATTATCACAATGCTTAAGTCACAATACAATATCATCACTGCTTCAAATGTTTTCCGATAGGCTAAGTATTGCGATATCATATATTGCATTTTTTTTTCTCAACTGCAAATTATGTCCCCAAAGGGAAACTTTATCAGATAAGACAAGATAAAGTTTTTAGTCTGTTCAACTTACTTCAGTCATTTTTATTACAGCACAACTGCACAAAAAAACCTGGTAACATCTGGCTTATTTAGGTTATAGGAAAGGATACAATCGCCATTCACACTCAGGTCAAATGACTCTGCAGTAGTCACAAGTATTTATCGGCTCTGGGTCTGATCAGCATTGATAGAAACATAACACCTGGGTGAATGTGCTTATTTTAGCCCCTTAATCAGCAAGATGCAGTGATGTGCCGCTACAAAATACCGTCCGTCTCAGCCCAAGCAGCACTCAGACATCAACTGAGTTTGAGAGAGAGGCTAAATAACTGAGAGATACAGTATATAAAAGACATAACCACTGACATTTTCACTGATCTCCATGCTGCTTTCTACTGTTTACTAACCTGTTTTCTGGCCTGCCCGTAATATTGAACGAGACACATCAGTGAAAAAAAACCAAACAAACAAAAAAACAGACAGGCATGCTAGTCTGCAGCAGGCTCTGGTCTACTGGCAATGGAAAAGGAGTCTATAGCCATGTTTTAGCAGGTTTCCCCTCGTTTAATTTTTGTTAAAAAAAAAAAAAAAAAAGGGGGCAGAGTGGACTGAAAAAGCAATTGATTGTATGATTCCAGGCTACCAAAATTTTAATTGGAATTTGAAATAGTGATAATAAAAAAACAAACTTGATGTCCATGTATTGATACAGTGTTTCCATACTCCATATCAAATTGTTTCCCCCACCCATAGTACCACTGGCGCTTTACTGTTCTCTCTTATTTTCAGTGTTTACTACAGTCATTATGCTTTTCTCTGCTACCAACCAAGAAAAGAAATGTCGCAGTTGTAATTTTATAGCCCTGTTATTTTGATCTTTTATTAGAAAATAATAATTATATACTCTAGTGCTGGGCAATAAAAGGAAAACCAAACATCACAATATTTTTGACCAAATACCTCAATATCAATATTACTATGATATTGTAAAGTTAACTACTGGTGCTTTCACAAAATATTTACACAATGAGATGTTTGATAAAATAATCTTTAATAATGTGCATATATTGACCAAGTGGGTAAAGACAAACACTACAACAGCTATATCAGTCGGGTAAGTTCAGAAAATGACATCACTGTACTGTAGGAAAAGACAAAACTTATGATATTACAATATCCAAAATCTAAGATGATATCTAGTCTCATATCACAGTATCAGTTTTCCCCATAATGAAGTGGTGTTGACTATCGATATGTTTCAGGGTATTGTATCAAAGTTAGAAATTCCAGTACTGTTACAACACTGTGAAGTACACATCAACAGAAGTTACTTCTGTGAACACTGAGCTAACTCATATTACTGCTGTGAAGTGCTCCACCTCCTGAAGTTGTTTTTTTTCCACTCTTCGGTACATTTTCAGCTTTATTAATACACAGATGGACTGCCGCGAGAGACAGTTTGGGTGGCTAAGACATAAGGCAACACGTGAAAAGTGTGCAGTAGAGATGAAAATTTTGCCTCTTTGAAATGGTGGTGGCCTTTTGAAATCACCCTACTTTGATTACTGGCAGAGGAGCCCATTGAAGTCTGCTGCACTTTGAATAGAAATACAACAACGCTAAAGTTGTGACCTCCAGAAGGCTATTTACTGGAGCACGGTTCCATTTTTCAGAATCCTCTCCAAAGATATTATTCAAGTGTATTGCTCTTTCTGCCACTCACATCTCATCTGAATGTTTCAGCCTATCTCACTCCAGGACACAATTGATCTGAAGGACGATATTTTCACTCAGTCTATAGCTGCTCCTTTATTTTGACATTAGGCTTTAACAAAAATGGCTTTCTCTTCAAATCCATTTGTATACCTTGCTGTTAATCTCCAAGTGTTCTTTGCAGATGCCTGATGAAACACTTGTTAGTGCGCAGGCTCTTGGGTGAAACAGCAGCTTAACAACAGACTTTAGTAAAAGCACTGTACAGTGGCAAGGACAGAATAATTTGCACTAATGCATTTTAGTGATCACTCTTATTAGCTGCAAATGACTTGCTTTATGTAGTTCTGTCCTCTGCTATAAAAGCGCCATGATTTTATGAGAGCACAGGCTTCAACCAAAGTGCATTTCATTTTCCATGGGAAGGCTACATCTTTTATGGTGTTTCAGAAGAAATTTCGCTCTTAAAATAATTAAAGGAGGACTACACTGTTTTATTCCTGTATTATCTTTCATTAAGGCTTTTGGCATCCTGGATGCCTCGGTGCTGCTGGCTTTATATCACTTCATATCAGTGCCCAAAGGATCTAAATGCTTCTTACACTGTAATACAGAGTCCCATGTTACACTGGAGTTTAGCCAGCAGCTTTTAACTTTGAGTGCTGCTAATGCGACATAATAAGTCACATTTTATAAATATGGCATAGTCCAAAATAACAAAATGCACACTTTGGGATACTTTGTGTGGTAACCAGACACAGCAACCCTGTTTGCTGAGATGGGCTGCCCCTTAAAAGTTGGGGATTTGAATCATCAGTTGGAAACCACTCAGTTAACTGAGACTGCTTCAAGTCAAGCATTTTTATTTTTATTTTGCTTGTCAGTTGCTGTGCAGCGTACTTCTGGAGATGTCTTGGTCCCTGGATTTTACTACGGAGTGAGCGCTCTGGACTTTCATACTACTCTTTTGTACAGACAGCTGCAGACTTGATGCAGCAGCACAGTCGAGGAGAAACTTTCCACCGCCCCAAGATAATATTATCCTCTACCCTCTGCTTAGAAGTGGTGAATTTACAGCTCACTGCAACTTCATACAACGTAATCTCTAGCTTTTGTTTGATATCTAGTGTCGACCAAAAAATGTTGCACATTTCTGATGTGCCGTTAGCGCTGTAAGCTTGTTTACTTTATCATGTGAATGCCATTATCACACTGAACATCCTGATGAGCCCTGTTCAAACTTTCAAATTTTATATAGAGAATTTTTTTTTTTGAATATTCATATTAAACGGCGACAATGACATGACAACACGCAACAACCTCATGGGGATATTTTCTGGTGCCGCACTGCCAGTAGCAGAGTGGTGTGGATCAGTGTGGATGAATGTAATATGAAAACAATAAACAGTTTGTTTCAGGTGGTAACACGTAATGTGACACTGGAAATGTAATAATATTACCCGAAATCCTGTTGGTAACGTGTTATATTACTTTGTAACATAATATATTACTGTAACGTGTTACAAAAGAAGTAACGCGTTACCCACAACACTGCTAACTACATAGTTTAGGTGCCACTGTTACTGTTTCACAACATTAACCACGTCTTTACAACTGCCACGGTCATACACAAGCTATTTTGTCGTCCACTAGTAGGTGGGCCAATTTAGGAAATGCTCCTGTGGATCGTATTCAGAGGGAAGGAACATATGACGTATGAGGTCCTGTGGGTTTGAGGATTTGTTGTGAACAACTTATTTGCAACAGCAAATACGTTTTGAGAGAAATGGAATGCCACCTTAATTACTTTATCCAAACAACATAATGAGGAAATGTTTTTAATGATCAAATTTGCCAAGTCTGAAAATGTTGTAACTGCATGCATCTGCAAAATGTTGACAACGACTTCAATTAGTTACAACATACCCTTACAGTTCACTGTCCAATCATAGCAATAAAAGCATAATTACTGATGAGCACTTATTACGTTAGGTAAAGACCATGGTGTTTGTTGCATATTGAACTAGAGACAATCTTGGGATCGTGCCAGCTGTGATACAGTGATCCGTGACTTAAAAATAATGTGAGCCAGGGGCACTAAGTGGGGGTGTTGGGGGGAGGGAATGGCCCTTTCCCTACTCCCTGCCCGCCTTGCTTGGACAACACCCATCTTTGAACTTCATTGTGGCCTTCATTGTGATATCGTTTATAAACCTGTAAAGGTTTTGCGGCCTCATTTTGCACAGTTGTAATGCTATCAGGGTGAGCCGTCACGTGGTTGTCGCAGCTGGTAAAAAGCAGCTTGAAGCCAAGACGCTTTTTTATTAACATTTAACCAAAACCACAATCTTTCACTAACCTTAACCAAAGTGTCTCTGTTGCCTAAAATTAACCACATGCAGGACATGAGCTCCGGTCTGGGACTTCAAAGTCCTGCACTTTGTACACCCACCATCCACCCTTACCACTTACATCTGCCATGTGGTAAAAAAAATGTAGCACTTTGTTCCCTAGAAAAAAACACAAAAACATCCGAACATAATTCTGGCAGACATAATGTTTTACTAAAACATAACTGGCCAAACAAATAAGTATTTTATAAACGCATAGGAGACACACACACACTACACTCTAACTCATGTCAGTAAGTGTTATCTATAGAATTCCAATGTGATTATCATGTCTGTGGAAAAGTCATCTCTGCAGAATCATACAGTAGAATGGTTATTCTGAACATCAGCTGTCCGCATGAAACAGCAATTGTCGTCCTGGCCGTATTCATCGTCCTTGCCTTCTCCTCTCCTCACTTCATTACATTCAGAACATTATGACTTTGCTGAGAGTGTAAGGAAACATGAGTGCCACTGACATTAACCTCCAGTTTAAAGCTGCAGAGCACACTAAGGGCTGATGGTTAGTTTAGTCTCTTTGTTCAAATTCACACATTCATTATCTTTTATTCTCTGCTCTGAAATGAGTGCAGGATCAACACCTACATGAAGACGTCTCTTCCAAGAACATGTTCCCGATTCTGCTGATGTTTAGTGTGAATTTGAAAATCTGGCAATCCTGTTAAAAGTAAGCTGGTATTGTTTGTGAGAGCCATCCTCTGGACAACTCTGAGCTTTGTTGTCTGGTGTCAGAGTATCATGTTTGGCCTGAAGCTTAGACTCTGCAAGCAATCATGAGTCAACTACAGCGGTCCAAGAGAGACTTGGACTGGATAATGGGTGACAGAGGTTTCCGGAGGAGTGTGAAGATGACGTGTGTACTCCTGAGTCACATAAATGTGCTTTTAGTTAGAGGTCAGTAAGACAATCCTCCTGCTGATAATGTCTGTTTATATTATACAAATTATGCATTAGTACATGTTTTTTAAACGGGGTTATGTAACCCCCATTTGCTCTATTTATTAATTATGTTTTATGTGTTCTTTCTTGCGTGTACTGCAGCAATGACTCAAGTTTGCATCATATCCAAAGTATCCAAGAGCAGCCGTGAAACATTTCTTTCCTCCACTACGAGCAAAGTGCATGTCGACATATTAAGCCCTGTTAAACTCTGTTTCCATGCTGCCACATTCCATCACGTAAACGTTTGATTTATAACATCAGTCAAGCCAAAACAGTCCCAGAAAAATTAAATTACTGTGGAGTCTCTGTTTCCTGTGATTTGCGGTGGCAGGCACACAATTTGTCAAAGAAAGCTGTGCTGTGTTAAGTATGTTTGTACAGTGGTGCGGGCTAACCGCACGCCAGCTCTGATTTTAGAAGTGGTAATATTTAATGACTCTACAACACGCGTCTGATTTGTGAGCGCTAGATTCTGAGTACCACTCATTCGTTTTAGTGTCCTTTCTGATTTGCTGCTGTTGACGAGACCCAATCGAGGCATCGAGTCATGTTGTCTTTCAAGTCATAATGTAAACATGTCAGATTTCTGGAGTGTGTGAAGAGTCTCAGGGAGCGAGCGTGCACAATTATCATAACAGACACATCGCTGTAAATGAAACTATGCAGGAAGCAGTTTACCTTAGCAGCCTTAATTCATTTATTTATTTTTACAATATTCTCCTGTAGTGAAAAGCATATACATCCTCAAATGCTCACAACAATAAGACATATCTGTGTTTCTGTATGCTTAATCAAGAAAATATTCCTTAAACATTATCACGGAGTGCAGACATGATTCCACATGTTAATTGCAGCACTGTGAACTGAATGAAAAAAGCAGACTGAACCCTTTTTTTTTTTTTTCGAACCGAGACTTCTTTCCACTACAAAGAATAATTACTTTTCCCAACTCCCGCACCATAATTGGTTACTACTCTTTTATCTTATCTATGTGCGCATAATTATCACAGTCATCATATTAGATTATTTCATGCATAATAAATGAACTCAAACTGTGTGTGGGGTAATTAGCATGTTAGGATATGTGCCACAATAAGAGGTTTGCTCTCTCAAAGATTGTATTGTTCAAGTCATTCCTGAAAAGTGAGAAATTCTTAAGAAATATAGTGACTAATGTATTAGAAAACATTATTCTTACATGCGATTTGTAACGTGTGGATTTGCATGTATATTTACTTCTCATGTTAAGTGATGTAAATTGTGAGGAATTTTACTTTGGAGTCGAGGTCTTGAGCAGACAGTCGTTTATATGCAGAAGACATAACAAGACAGAGACGATTGTGAAAGACAGACCAATATGCTATTTGACTTTGGCAGCTGTCTGCTGCATAGATCTTGTACAATCCATATGACAGATGTGCATCACTTCAGTGGAGATTTCAGTCATAAGTAAGCAGCTTTCGATGGTGTTGATGCAATAGGTTAAGTGTTCCAGGATTTTTTTTACACCCCTGAAGAACCCAATTATTTTCCAAACACACAAAAATAAATAATGATAAAAAACTGTGATGATGGATTTCTACTCTAAATGCGCTCATAAATAATCAGAAAATATAAACATTTTGATCAGGATACTTTATTATATAGTCTTAATGCAGAAATCATCTAATAGGAAAATGACAATAAATTATCTTAACAGACCTTTTTTCAACAAAATCCATGAGTTTATTTATTTTTCACAAATAGCAACCTCACATCAATGAATAGCCGGATGCTTTAAAACACATTGCATATATATTTTGCATTGTATTTGTCATCACAACTCAAAATATCCTCAATTTCTGAAGTATCTCCAGAAAACAGTGTGTTGAAAATGTCCAGAGATTAATATTCTATATACATAATCAGTAAAATGCATTGAAAATGGATTGTTTCAGTAGAAAATAAAATCATAATAATCATTTCTCTGTTCATTTTCTGATGACACTCAAGTTAACCGTCCATCCCAACTATTCCAATGGACAGATATTTTTTAACCCTGAGAAAAATCTGTGAATCTAGAGATTTTTTTGACATGTATAACAACTATAACATGTCGAGTTTAGTTTAAACAAAGTTTAAACACAAATTATGTACTTTAACATTATGATTAAAGGAGTGAAATGTACCTTGTGCTTCCTCCTTGGCTACTCTTGTTGAAAAAAGGGGGCGTGGCTCTACTGCAGTCCACTTCAGATGATGTGGAACACTGTGATTGGCTCCAAATGTCCACCCTCTGGACTTGCAGACTGAGCCCTCGCCGACTTGTACTGTGACAAGTTCAACGTCATCATGCAAAGTCTGCAAGGGCAGAGACTGCAAGCCGCTGATAGACAACCCTCAAGACTGTTTTACACGTTGCCATGGAAACGTTCGAGCAATGATTACAATTGTTGTAGCTGCTGTCATATTCTGTCCGCTCAGATAAGATAAAAATCCCACGTATAGAGTTCTGTGAGTTACCAAAACAATTTTTTGTATAACATATAAACTGCACACATTCAAATACAGAAATGTTCATAAATAAGGACTGTACTATGACTTAATAAATTGGATAGGCCTATTAGTTACATCAAAAGATCTTCTTTTGTCGTTTTTCAGCCACTTTTCTAGCCTATATATTTGCCATTACACTGCACAACCTAGAGGGTAGGCTGCAATAATACTGTGCATTTTGAGTCCCCTTTATAGCTTATATTTTTTACATATGTCTGTATCATGATATTATTTCTGGCCTCAAATCAGGTATTTCTTTAATAGTTAACAGTAACTGTTGTACTACACATAAGTTTTGTTTTTGTTTAGTCAGCTGATGGAAATAGAAAATAAATCAGTAAAGTCTGTTGAAGTCTGCACCCCAAGCGAACTTTCAAGTCTGGACATTTGGATTCAGCCAAAGATCTAGACATCCTAGAAAAGTTACGTCCATTGGAATGGACAGAGGTTCTGAACAGATAATGGTATTTACAGGTTCTCCTCCAATATTATTAAATGTTCCATACTGTTATGTAAATGTACAATAACATTTCTTTTACTGTGTTTTTCAAATATATAAAGTTCAGTCAAAGGTTGATTTGAACTACTCAAACTGTGGTGAAGGCAGATCAGTCCCAATATGGCTCTTATTGACCGACAACAGCAGCTCCTCCAATTCAAATGAGGTAAACCTGCTGCTGGATGCTTTTCCAGTTTCATGCTGCCCTGCTTGGAAACATTTCAGTAGTTATTTAATGAGGGGAGCCAATCAGGACCAAGTCCAGTTGTGATGCTGTGCCTGGAGTTAATCTGAACTGCCTATAAAGACATGGGGATTTCTGAAAATGCAATAACTTCAAACTTTACCACCCAATTAAAGTCCAATTTTCACAGTGTATTAAACACCAGTGAAAAGTCGTGTATATAAGGGAAATATGAGGGAAATGTGAACCAGCAGTGATGTAGAATTTATGATCTCCATGTACACAGTTTCATTTAAAAGGCCTTTAAAAAGTTGTACATTTAACTTGAGGAAACTTGCAGCCACCCAGATTCAAAATGATCTGTAAACCAAACTAATTTTAATGCCTTAAACATTTCTCCACAAATCAGCCTCTCAAATTATAGTTGTACAAAAAAAAGGTTTGGTCACACTGCAAAGCAGCATCTCAGATTCTTGCTTTTTTTTCCACCGCTAAATAACAAGAACAACTTCTTTGACGCCAAATGTTTCAGTTGCAGTTTTTTGGCCCTGCAGCATTTTTGGCAGTGACACCTTTCACTAACCTGTGCCAAAAGCCTGTAAAACACAAACATAATGAGCTATTTTCAGCAGAGATGGCTTTTTTTTCATTCAGCAAGAGTTCAGGGAAAAAAAGAGAAAGAAATTCATATTCAGAATGTGATGACAGCCATTATTTTAAGAAAAGATGGCTGTCAGAGTTTATTTAATTAAATTCAACATGATTCCTGCTATTATCAATAAATGGCGGTAACACATAATTACCAGGGTACGACAGAGATGATTCATAGAATTTTCGTCAGAAGTTTCTTTTTGTTTGTTTTTTTGTTTTTTTTGCATTGATTGTAAGGTAAACAGCTCTGACTGCAAAGATTTCCTTTAGGCAACATCTCTGTGCCTAGCAGACACAGCATGACAGTGCAAGGCCACATTATTCTTCCCACTGAGTCTCCATAGATACCCCCGTTATTCGCATAACCCACACAATCTCTAAATAAAAATAACAATAGGATCTGAAAATGATCAAAACCCCATTGAGGTTCCTCCAAATACAAAAGTTTGAGGTGACAAAACATCTCCAAGGAATACTAACAGAGAACTTTAATTATCACAGACTAAAAAAAAATTGAATAAGAGATTAAAAAATGACACACAGTCACGCACCGACACACACCTCCCACTCCCTGTGTAACTTCATAAAGGTTCATCTCCAAAGAGTGATGAGGGTTGGGTGCTAAAAGTGAGTTGGAAACAGCTGCCGAGGCAGTGTGCTGGTAAATAAGGCAGCTTGGAGGCAGTACAGTGTCATGTCTGCTGCTATATGACAGGGCTCTCACCGGGTGAGGAGAGAAAAAGCTTTCCAACTGTCCCTCCCTGGAGCCGCTTCACTCCGGTCAAGGTCTCACTACCCCTGTGGTATGTCTATGCCCGTCTCCCTGCTGGCACCGCTTTGGCATTGCTACAGTGTCAGTGTGGTGTAAATGGGAGTTTGTAATGCGATAGTGCTGATTGTGGGTCAGATTTGTTTGTTTAGCTTCAAAGGGAAAGTTTTTTTGGGGGGTAGGCTAGTCGGTCAACTGATCGTCTGTGTGAAGTCATCCGTGTGTCCTCAGTAGACTGCTCAAACACTCCATGCTGACACTGAAAAGCACTGAGAAATACTGTATGTCCACAGGGAAACTGATGCCTTGATCAACCATTTTACATACAGTTAATACGTTCAAAACATACACACAGTGGGAGATATGTGTGATTTGAAGAGCTGCCTGTAGAGATTACGCTTCATTCGTGCACTAAAAAAAAAAATTGACTGAGAACATAAAAAATAGACATGCAGGGTCTGAGGTGACTCCTGTTTGAGACCGTGTGAACTGTTACAGTGTGATAAAATGGAAGCGTATCTATTCTCTTAGACAGGTGACTTACTTTCTATGTGAATTTTCCTTTAGTGAAATAGAATTAAACCAGTCGGTTTCTATCACGTAACATATAGCTCATGCTGAGGGTTGAACATTGAAAGAAAGATCAAATCAAAATCATCCTTTTTACATTTTCATCTCTTTGGGCTTAACTTAACAGAAAGCAGAATCTCCCAAAAACTTGGTGTACTTCTTTAACAGCTAAAGGTCAACACGGAGGCGGGGAGATGCTTCTGTGAGAGTAGTGGCTCGGAGAGCGCTGTCAGTCGGACTATGTAGGTGAGACGTGCCATGGCAAGAGATGAGGGATGACTTGACGCCCACTTCAAAACAGGCCTATTTATATGTGTGTATGTGTGTGTGAGAGAGAGGGAGAGAGTGAGTGTATGTGTACGAGGAGGGACAGAGAAAGAGGAGGGAGAAATTGATTGAGATGTGGTGTCTGAGTTTTTGTCGCCGTGTGTTTGTGAGAATCTTTCTCCGTCTCAGTGAAGCGACACACTGCTGTCCCTCTTTCCCCCCGTGGTCAGTGGTATTTATAAACCGCCATGGACATTTAATACAGATGGCAGAGCACCTTAAATTTAAAGACACTATTTTCTGTGCTGGGAAATGGACAGAGAGCACTTTGTATTTAACTACCTGGATATGGAGCTGAGGGGGGCTGTGAAACAAGTGGTGCATTTCTAATGTGTGGAAATGCACAGAGACTACAGAGAATACCTGACCGTCAGTAAATTCTGTAGGCTCGGTCTATAGGGATGTAATGCTCTATTATGAGGAACTGTGCACACTGAACAAACAACTGAAGCAGACATCCAGCATGTCAGTGAAATGGTTAACTTTGTTCCCTTGGATTCTCACCAGGAGGGAAGAGTCAGAAGGAAAAAAGAAAAGCAAGGTTAGCTCACTTCAGACACTGATGGGGAATTCCGAGTTCTGCCTCAGCCGTCTCTGCCAAGTCCATTGTGTTTCTGTCTTCCCTGCCTGTCCTGTCTGTTTCACGGCCAGACAATGAAAGAGTGTTTAAATTCACCAAAAAAATATAATTAGATTTTTATATCCCATAAGTGTTACCTGTATATAATGCTGCATTCACATGGAATCAGGCAGACGGTCAACAGCAGACGGAAAACAGCTTTTGGACAGCATGGGAAAAATAAATAAACAGTCTGATGGAATAGCAGGACAGTAAAACAAAACTAGCATGATGATGTGTTGCAATGGTGTTGTCCTATTTCTTTTTTTACAAAAGAAATGCAATAAAATACATTAAATAAGACAATTTATGTCCATTATTTTATGTACTTATCTAGTAATGTCCAGTAATTGTCCAGATCGCCAATTGATTCTCCTACATATTCAACATATTTCATATTTCAACTTTGGGTGGCTACCATTTTTGGTCACCTGTATTCTCTGCTGTGGGAATCTTGATTGCATAATTTCTGGTAGTGGGGGACTGCGTCAACGCAGTTGTCCCCTGATTTTTAAAGAAACCTTTATGGGGCTTAGCTCAGTCCATAAGGACTTGACTTGGGAACCAGAGGGTCAATAGTTCAAGTCCCCATACAGACCAAGTATGGAGCGTGGACTGGTTGCTGGAGAGGCGCCAGTTTGCCTCCTGGGCACTGCTGAGGTGCCCTTGAGCAAGGTACTGAATCCCAACTGCTTGGGGCGCCCATCCAAGGCAGCCCCCTCACTCTGACATCTCTCCATTTAATGCATGTATAGGTCCTGTTTGCGCATTAGTGTGTATTTCGGGCCTGTGTGTATATGACAGAGTGGAAAAAAAAAAGAAATTCTCTTTGGGAATTAATAAAGTATATCAAATCAAGTCAAAACCAAAATATACACACAAATATATAAGTCATTAACTATAAAAGGCAGCAAATCAAGATTTATACACTTATATAAAGTCAGTTTTCTTTATTTTTTTCTTTTTTGGAACCCTATAAAGCCATGAGAGTGTACACTGGTGCTCCAACAGCATAAGCAGTCACTCGCTCAGCTCTGACTGACTTTCAAGACAAATCCCAGTGCAGGGGTGGACTACACCATTTTGAACCTTTAAGGGATGTGACGGGCCTCGGAGAGCCTCCACTATTTTTTTATACAAAGCTCAGTCTTTCAGCCAATTTACCTTAGTTATGGCACTTATTCCTTAGAAACAAAAAATTGCAAACAAAACTTGTCAATTCAGTTTTTTTCAAGGGCCCCCCTCCCTTTGGAGCCCTGAGTAATTAGTCCCACTTTTCCCCCGCTATGACACCCCTGATATGAATCATGGTTATTTTGCGTCATTACTGAGGTGTTGAGTTGTTTTTTCTGCATCTCTAAAATGCAATGTATTGCATGGTGGAATTGTTAGCGGAAAGTAGTGTGCGTACCATGGACACATTTTTATTCTTTGTTCTAGTAAGTACATGTCATGCTAACACTTAAAATGAAAAACAAAAAAAAAGAAATGGTGGAGGGTTATATAGTGCAATAAATAGGGAGAGACTTCAGCAAAACCCTTGTCAACATTTGAAGAACAGCTTCTTGTTTGGTGCCATAAAGCAATCTACCTTTTAAAAAAAACAAAAATTAAAAGTAACCTGGCACGTTTTCATGCTATATCTGATCTGGTTGCACGATGTGAAAATGAATCTAGAGTTTGCTGATGGATTGAGGATCATACACTCTCCCACAATTAATGCAGCAATGATTTATAGTTGTTAAAATGTCTCATTGACCTCTTAATTATAGTCATCCACTGTAGGATGATCAGTGCAATACTGAATCCAATCAGTGCTGAATAGATAAAAGTACAAAATAAACACATGTTTTATTGTCCCTCTCACCATGCTCTATAATTTCACTGTTACATTATGGAGGCCATAACTATGCCAAAAGGGGATCATTAGTGTCACTCACTTTCAATGCACATCAGTTTATATTAGGAAGATTCATGTGTCATTTTCTTGATAATAGAGGGGTATTTTCCAACATATCTGAGGTCTCTAGAGGTGCATTTGCACTGTAAAAATGTCCTCACTGACAGGTTGTTAATTTGATTAAAGGAAGATTTGAATGCCATGCTGCTGAACTACTACCTTAGGTTGACTTCATATAACTTCCCTACTGTTTTTTAGAGAAACAAGTGAAGATTCAACCAAAAACGTTTCTGCAGTGTCTCCTCAGTTTGTTAGATCGGACAGCCAAAGACATGTGTGTAAAGACATGCTTCAGTTTTTTGTCTATATGATGTGACTATTGTGTCTTTTTACCTGCTGTTTACCTCATACTGTGACAAGTATGCATTTCTGCGCATGTATGAGCTTGTTTTAATGTACAGTAGGGTTGTGTGTTGGATTAGGCATAACTAAATCCCAGAGTTTACACTTTGAAAATATCCATCACAGCAAGTCACGTGCGGTCGAACATGTTGTCTTTAAATTAGGGCTGAGAAAATATGTGTATCTGCTGATTTGATACTATCATGATTTTTGGATGCCAATTTGATATGTATTGCCATTCTACATTTATTGTGATTAGATATTGTGATTCATTGTGATTTTGTTTGCTTTTAGTGTCATAAGAAAATAATAAATAAAATAAAATATGAGGCCAAAATCAAAAATACATTTATAAGCCTATATGCTGCCCTCTCTTGGCACACAATTTCTCCATCTAGCAGTGGCTGTATTTTTAAACCCATGGAGTGCCCCTGGAATGAGTCCTGAAATCCAGAAATGAGTAAGCATTATAGCAGTTCCAGATTCCTCATCTTGAAATCAATGGGTTTTTGGTTAGATGCCTGAAATAAGGTCTGTGGTTAACACAAGCCACAAGTCATAGGAGTTCTATGACATAACATACATCAGTAAATACCCCACCTGTGAATTCTGAGGCTTTTATGTGTCTTAAAAAAGGCAAGTCACTAACAAGTGGCTAAATGAGACTACAGAACGTAGGCACGCCGAGCACAGCATTACTGCCTTGTTGTGGTCCCAAGCCTTCCCCGACAAGCTACCAAGCCTAATGTTTTCCCCCCGAGGGAGACGCTAGCTTCTGCTTTGGCCTCATAGATTTTCATAATGATTAGATCCTGGATGCCAAGATGGCACCTATTCAATCCAATGGAGTTACTTGCCAAAAAAGTTTTCTAGCTTGTTTTCTAGAGTATTTCCCTCAGGCCCCACCAGCAAATTCCCGCACAGCTCATAGACTATACATTGATGTCACAGATTTTTAAATTGCTTTTCTCAGCTTGAGGGAAGTTTTACAAGTAAAAACCTCCATGGCTCAAAAATTTTGAATAGAAATATCATACTTTTCCTTGTTTGCAGTTCAAGGTGTCCTGTCAACAGTTTTACAGACATCTCTTTTATAATTGTAGTCTATGGGGAAAATGCTTTCTGGTCCGCAGGGGATTTTTCACTGCAATACCGTGAGTGACCACTGGGAAAATTTTCTGCAAAGCTGAGCAGCTTTCCCTTGGGCCTGGTTTGCATACGACAAAACGTCTTCCTTGGAGAACTCTATTGAGAATTTTAAGTTTGAATTTTGCCCCTTTAAGGTTGCTGAAGCTGGCCAGTGGTGTGTTGAGGCCAGTGGTGGCTGCTGGTCTTTCAAGGAGGGGAAGCTCATTTTCGGCCTACATCATAAAATGTGTCCGTTTATTTATACGTAAATTCTACCCTCTGGGGCTGCTGCGCGAGGCTAGTGTGACCGCCTGTGAGTGCTTTGGGACGGTGGAGCAGCTCACAGCAGCACCCGCTGCTCGTTGGGGACAGTAACTGCAGAGCGACAGAAGTCAGAGTCTCCAGACACCAGTACAGTCTCCAATAACACCAGAAAAAGATGCTAGATTTGTCACTAGTCGTTTTTAACAAAGAAAAAGTCACTAAGAGGATTGGAAAAGTCTCCAGATCAACTCGGAACAACAGAATGAAACTTGAAAAATGCTCTGGTGGTGGTTTATATTTCAAGATCGCTGATTCGCTCATTTCGCTGTCAATCAAAAAGGATTCATCCTCAGACAGATCATCCACTCATCATGCAGAAGCCCAGCGTCCAGGCCAGCCAAGGCCAGCCCACTGCCCCATAGACCCCCAGAGACGCTGAGCGTCCCATGGGCGGGACAAAACCGAGCATTTATCCAATGACTGTCTAGTTTCGCTGCAGTGGAACAACCCACTCTATGCTTCCCCATTGAAGTCTTTGGACGCTGAGCTTCCACTGTTTAATGCACTGTGACGCTACGGGAATAAATGAGAAGAAAGTCGCGTCAGTGACCTGTGATAAGTAACAGATTCTGAACAAAAGTTGAATGCGTTCTAGCGCATATTTAGTCAATGAAATGTAAACACAACAGTACATATTTGACCACTTATTTTTTGACATTTTAGGGGAAGCTGAGCTTCCGTTGCAGTCTTAGAGCAATCGCCACTGGTTGAGGCAGAGTAGTAAACTGTAGTAGTAAATCTCTCTCTAACATACATTTTATATTAAACATCAACAAATCCTCCTTCTGCATAGCTGTTACTCTCTCTCTCCAAATGCATGCACTCCACATATCACAACAGCAGCCTCAGCTGGATCCTGCCTGTTATGTCAGTCACTGCAGTAAGTACCAGAGCTTCTGCTCTTAAGTCTAAAATCCAGCAGGTCTTGTGTCCACTAGCATGACAGCCAGCCGCCCTCCTGGACCAACACAGTGTGTTTACTCTGGAGCTGAAGAAAAGATTCTGTCTCTAACAAATTCAGTTTAATCAGCTTCCGTCCAGATCCACTTGCTGTGCAGTTAATGGATTTCTGCACTGCAAAAATATCCTGTCTAAACAAGTCATTTAGTCTGTTATTGAGGAGGCTATTGTTTTCATAGAACAAGTAAAAATATCTGCCACTGGAGTGATAGAATTTATCCCATTTCCTGTGGCAATATTCCAAATTGTACAATGATCTATCTATTAATTGATCCCACGTAATTTAAGATATTTTTTTATACTGTCGTTAAGTCTCGTATTTTGAGACAAAACAAGATACAGCTCTCTGTTAAATGACTTGCATGCGAAAGGTGGTCTGCATAGTTTCAGGTCAAAACATTTCTATTAGTTTCAAATCAAATCTGATCTGTTTCTGACATTGTCATGATCAGTACTGCTGTGTTTCAAACATGGAAGAAAAACAGCTGATAACAGAAAACTTCAATAACAAAAGTACGTTATCACATAAGAGGGCACAAGAATGACTGCAGTAGCCTACGACTGAGCATGTAACATAGTGTTACACGAAAAAGTGTTGCATGGTTCAAAACTGAACACACTTACTTACAGCCTTTGGACAGAGAGCTTGCTAATGTCCACTTGAAAACCAGATCCTTGTATATGCCTTTGTATAAGTAAAAGAGCATATGAATCTCACCACAGCGTAAAGGGGTTAAAGAAGCATACTTCAGATGATAGACATTATGTGCAGTAGCTTACTACTTATAGCACCTTACTTTTATTGCATTTGGGAAGTTGGGCTGATATATATGATATGACGTCACCCATTGGTTTGTGGTCTCCAGTCAGGCCCCCAGGAACGCAGTTCAGCCTTACCTCCAATTTTTTCCAGTGGTCACTTGCAATATTGAGGCAAAACAAAAAACCCTGTGGCCCAAAAAGCATTTTCTCTATAGGCCACTGTCATAAAAGAAACATCTGTAAAACTGTTGACAGGACACCTTGAACTGCAAACGAGCTCAATTATGACTCTTTCTATTGTGTATTTTTATCCATGGAAGTGTTTTATTTGTAAAACTTCACTTAAGCCAAGAAAAGTGATTTAAATCCATCCATGATGTCATCATAATGTGAAGTCTACGAGCTGAGTGGAAAGTAGGGGCAGGGGCTAGTAAGAGAAACACTACTGTGCATATTCAGTGGGTCGCACACCGAGAAAGTAAACCCGGAAGTATGTGGTGTATGTGCCAGGTGAGCAATTCCATTGTAATGAACAAGCACCATCTTGGGGTTCGCTATCTAGTTATTATTATACATATATGACTCCCGTTTGTAAGCCTCAAGTTTGGCATTTTGGCCATGTCTATTTTAAATTCTTGTAGCCAGAGGTGACCCAAGGTGACCATATTTGGATGAGAGGGTGGAGCTGTGGAGGGGCGAGGGATGGATCTGACTCATAGACAATTATTATGTTATACAGATGTCATATAGTAAATGTGTATTTCTGCTGTAAAGTCAGGCATTTTAAATGGAGGTCTATAGGGATTGACTGGCATCTGGAGCCAGCTTCAAGTGGCCATCAACGGAACTGCAGTTTTTGGCACTTCTGCATTGGCCTACTTTTTCATTCCCAGAGGTTTCTGCTATGGATGTATTAAGAGACTTGGATACAGCTTTTAAGACGGTTTCCTGTTCATTCCTATGGAAGTTGCTCAGTGGAGCATGAAGCCAAATAGGATCTATTTCCGCTGTTTGAAATTGCCCAGATTTTCTGCAGTACGGGGCCCAGAGAGAAGGCGCGCTAGAGACGTACAGTGGCCTAGTGCAGCCAGGTGCAGCCAAGTGTGGCTGAGTGGCTAACTTCCACCAGCTGAATGGCTAACTTCCAGTTTATCTCTTTCAAGTTGTCAGGCTATGGGAAAAAGTTTTTTTGGGCCCCATGGCATCATGTGTTGGACCCTGACGGTGTAATTGCACTTCTGGCCACTATGTAAAATTGGCCTCAAAGCCCAGTGCTGTTGCTGGGGCCTTGATTTCCACTTACGAGAAATAAATAATGGCTTAACTTGACGTATCAATGATGAACTACATGTGTTGAGCCCCATAACCATCATGTTGGAGATTTTTTATTCTTCTCTTTATCTTTCACTTGCTCACTTGATTTTTAACATCCGCCTATAAGCAATGAAAAGACTGTGTGGAGCTTCTTTTTTTTTTTCCTAGCTAGCTTATCTGAACACACACACACACACACACACACACAAATGACAAACAAAAGCTTTTTCAGTGTGTTGCCTTTCTACATATAACTTCCTTCATATAACTACAAAGGCAATAGATAGTGTTAATCATAATTATACTGCACACACTTCAGTAAATTCTCATATCAGTAGCTTAGCTTAAAGGCTCTCTAAGTCTTCCTAAGCTTGGAAAGTTTTTGTCACATACAGCAAACATCTCCTCACGATCCGCTAGCTACATGTCCTCTGAATATGCTGTGAAAAAGTCAGGTCTCTGTAGGCAGCCCAGGCTCTGCAAATGGCAACAAAAACACTTCACTTCTGTTTACGTTCAACAATGTTATCAAACACAATGAAGCTAGCTCGCCTTTTAGCCTCATTGTAGCCTGTAGCTCTAACTGCCTCTCTGGGCACCGCGTTCACGTGTACGCGTTTGCGAGAGGCCGTGAGACATAGGCACCGCGTTCATGTGTGCATGCTTGCTTTCGCTGGTCTCGCTCTGGCTGGTTGGTGCAGCCTGGACCACAATGTTTTGTTGCCATTTGCGGAGCCTGGGCTGCCTACAGACACCGGACTTTTTCACAGCATATTCAGAGGACATGTAGCTAGCGGATCGTGAGGAGATGTTTGCTGTATGTGACAAAAACTTTTCAAGCTTAGGAAGACTTAGAGAGCCTTTAAGCATTTTAGCGGGCAAGCTAACAAAAATTTTGTAAATTATTTAGAATACATTTTAATTGATTTATCAACTGATTGGAGGTAAGGCAAGTAAATAAAAAAGCTTTAATTGATATTTTATTTAGTGTTTGGAGATAAAAAGTACCTTTATATTTATTTTTATTCACCATTTAAATGATTTACCTAACAATAGTAGACATATAATGAATATTTTTGACTTATCTGTTAACGCTTTACTAACTTATGTTGGTTTTGGGCCTCCATACACATGATTGTGTGAAGTATGTTGTGCGTGTATAGCCTATGTATAGCCTACATCCATAATATTGCCCATTAGACGTAGAGGAGATAGATTTGGTCACTCGGCTTGTAGTAATTCACTGTCATTGAATACCCCCAAACATCAGTACAAAACACTTTTATGTTCCCGTACCTTTATTCTCTTTAAGTCTGTGATCATTTTTCACATCATTAGCCTCCATTTAGATAATCTCTTTTTATCCCACTAGTCTGCACATTTTTTTCTTCCTTCTTGATGCAGCTGGATTCATTAAATAGAGGAATCCACTGGTGGCACTGAGGATTGGAACTTCTTTTCTTAAAGTCTTTATCGAAAGCCCAGACTGGAGGAAATTAGACTGGTCTCTTTTTGTTTGCTCAATCCATCCTGACTCATCACGATGTGGGTATTTTTAGCAGTGGATTCCTGTTTGGCTTTCCCCCCACTGTTCACAAGGGGCTATCATATTCTGTGAGACAGGGAGGAATAATCAATGTCAAATATCAGCCAAGAGTTGATTAGTGGCAGAGACACAAAGTTAGAGAACATTGTGCCATTGTGTCATGCTGGACGTTTCATATAGTGTGTCTTGCAGCTGGATAAAGTGCTCATATTGCTGTGTGTGTGTGTGTGTGTGTGTGTGTGTGTGTGTGTGTAGACTAAATGTGTATGTTTGTGCTGTGTTTTGTCTGGCACAGCTGCCTGTATTAGCTGCACGCTCGTTAAATGTTGGGCTTAAACCCGTGCTGACGCCGCCCCGGCTCTGGTTACTCCTGTGGGAATACCTGCCATTGTCATTGTGAGCCCCTTATAATTCCCTGGAATTAGCCTCAAATGGTTGAAGTTTGGCTGGTCAGATGAGACCTAAGACAACTTAGCTCTGACTAACTGTTAAATGCAAGTTTTTGATGATAAGAGGATTGTAATTCATTTCCTGCTTGTGATGCGTCACCTGAGCTTGAGATTCTATTGTCCTACATGTAAATCTCAGCTGAGACTGGTTCATCGTGGCCCTGTACAATAGTGTAAACCCCAGCCCCCATAGTGTCTGACTCCTCACTGTTAAGGTGGCCAAGTGACCCGATATCCTGTTTGTCAGGAGAACAGAAATATTTCTGATTGTTGCACATCCTGCCGGTCAGTGATCTGTGGCACATACAGCTGCCGGGCATGAGGACTTATTTAGCTTCTATTGTATGAGCTCGGAAACAATCACACTCTGTACTGACTTAATCTTCAATGCCAGAGAATGATTTTGAAGTGTGAGGTTGCTGGGTTGGTTGTCACTATGCGTGGGAGATTCCTGCGAGTTCTGGGCGCACGAGCCACGGGCATTATCATGCAAAATTAATTATTTGCCTCTTTTTTATGTCCCCCTGAATCTCAGTGCAGTAAAAAACCTGCCTGTGTTTTATTGAAACGAAATTATGGTATAATGTCACTTTTGCTATTAGCCCAGAGTCTGTGCATGCCAATTGATCCTGCTGTTGTCATAGCAACATGAACCACTAAACCTCTGCGCAGCTGTTGTTATGGAAGCCCTTGAACAGCTGGGGGGCTATAGCTGCTGAGGGATTGTGGGAAACGGGTCTTTTGGTCCTCCCTTCACACCTTGACCCCAAAACTCGTGCTAGCGAAAAGAAGAGGATTTGGGAATCTTAAAGATGTCCATCTGGAGTTTTCCCTCCGCTGTACACAGCCTCCATATGATCAGAGAGAAAGTTTAGGCAGGAAGTTGTGAATATTTAATCATGCCTGTGTCTTCTCCAAATCTGCTTTGCCACAAATGCGAGCAGTGAAATCAAATGAGTCAAATGAGGCTAGATTCTCTCGCAGGGTTTCCCTGATGCATCGGAGCGTATCCCATTATTGATATGAGCAAATGTTGTACACAGTACAACAATAAAACAATCATTTCACAAGAAGCACAACTCGTCCGGGGAGTAGTACTCTCTGTCCAATTCCTTCAGCCATAATAATGGTGAAATGTAACCCAGGAGCAAGGTCTCATCCTCCCACTGTTAAGCCCTTTCCCACTGGACAGAAAAACAAAACAACACCGCTAACATCTGGCTTTTGTCTTTACAATTGGCATTCACTCTTGGGTCAGATGACTCTGCAATAGTGAAAGGTATTGATCGGCTCGATCGGCAGTTATGAAAATACAACACCGGGGTGAATGTACTTATTTTAGGCCCCTTGTCAGTGCGATGCAATAATAATAATAATAATAATAATAATAATAAATCAATTTTATATAGCGCCTTTCAAGAAACCCAAGGTCGCTTCACAATTGCTAACAACCACAAAATCACACAGACAATCACAAAATCACATGACATGAACAAACAGAAAACACAACTAGCTGGCGAAATGACAGACTGTCACAAAATATATCTGTCTTCATCCAAGCAGTGCTCAAACATTAATCCATATTTCGTCTCCACCAAGAGAGAGACTGAATAAGTAAGAACAATAACTACCATACAGTTTTCACTGGCCTCCATGCTGCTTTGTACTGTTTACCAACCTTTTTTCCAGCCCATCCGTGACATTGAACGTGAAATACTAGAAAATCTAAATCACACACAGAAAGGCATACTTGTCTGCTGCAGAGTGCTTTGCACAGCTCTAGTCCACTGGCAATGGAAAAGCACTCTATTGACTATTTTTAATGGGTTTCCCTACATTTAATAAACCTGCATATACATGCTAATTTGGGTGGATGACGGGTATTCAGTTTTTCCCCGATTTCACTGACCGTGGATGTGTGTATCAGGATTATCAGTATTGTGGACATTGCCTTTTTGGGACTCAGAAGCTGTGATAGAAGTCCTCAGATACATGACTTAAGTAAAAGCAGAAATACTGTCATATAAAATATACTGTATTAAAGGCCTTACATTCAAAATTTAAGTGAAAGCACAGTATCAGCTCAGTGTACTTAGTACAAGTATCAGAACCAAAGGTTCTCATAAAGCAAGATGACCCTTTCATATTGATATATGGTGGTATATGTAAGGAGCATTTACATGTTTCAGATAGTTGGTATGGAAATCATTTTTAGGGCTGCAAATAATGATTTATTTGTAGCAACTGAAGACCATCTTGTGATTGGATCACTCCAGCTGCAATACATCCACAACACAATGCAAATGTGGGCCAGAGGCAAAAAGTGGAGGGGCAACGGCCCTTTCCCTACTTCCTACCCCCTACTTCTTACCCTCTTTCGTGGACCTCACCCATCTTCAAACTCTGCCTCAACTATTAAGTTTGAACACCTGGCAAAATATTCAAAACTACTTTTGAATATTACTGTACTGTACTGTAATACTGTAGTAGTTCCCGCTACAATAGGTGCCACCAGCACCACATTTGATGATGACATACACACAGACTCAGAAAATAGTTGAAAATGGGCAGTGCATACAGCTCAACCTAATCCTGTCTGCTAACAAATAGGCTAAAGGTAAAATGCCAAAAACAAAATAGAGAGAAAAAGATTTGTTAAAAATGCCCATCACTATTTCTCAGAACTATTCATCAGTTATCTAAATAGCTGCTGATAAATATTGTGTTGACGAGCTAATTGACTAAATGGCTAATTATTTGAGCCAGGGGTGTTAAACTCATTTTAGTTCAGCCCAATTTGATCTCAAGTGGGCTAGACCAGTAAAACCATTGCAGAATAACCTATAAGCAACAAAACCTTCAAATTTTCCCCTTTCTTTTAGTGTAAAGAAATACATTCTGAAAATGTGTATGCTTTTGTGAAACAGATAATGAACAGCCCGAGATGTCTTAAGATAAATACATTTTTCCACATTCAGTCAGTCTACTACTCACATGTGCATACATTTTCACTCCTTTGTAGTAATGCTGGCATCACTACATCAAACTAAAGTGGAAGCTGTTGAGGAAGCAGGAAGTTATCCCCTGCCTTAAGCCGAATTTATACTTCTGCGTCGAATCAACACTGTACCTTAGCGGAGGCTTTGTGTAGACACGTAGCCACCATAGCCTGATGTGCACCACCCCAGAAATGTAACTGCAGACCTCCTGTCTCTTTTGTAAGCTGAAAACCATTTCCCTCAGTGGAAACGAAGCTTTTATTTACATTTATGTCACAAATATATTAAATTGCAAAGACAATAATGCCCTGGCAAATGGCATTTTAAGTCCTGTGTGTGATTAATCCTGGCTTGATATGAGTAGAGGAAAACTGTAAACAATGTGAAATGTCATAGGCTTGTGCTAATAACGTTAGCATGTTGTATTTGTGGGGAAAACGTGTTTAGTACCTTTTGAGCTGTAATGGCATCAGATTTTGTAATGTTACCTTTGTTAAATGCTACTGCTCTTCCTGGCCATGAGTAGAGGAAAAATCTGCTAGCGGCTAGGCTAATTTATACAATGTAAGCTGCCATAGGCGTGTGCTAATAACGTTAGCATGTTATATTTGTGAAGAAAATGTGTTCAGCAAAAGACAAGTGATTTGTCTGTGAATTTTCCGAGTTATGATGAAGCTGATTTGTGTACTTGTGTTTGAAATTGTAGCTATTAAGCCATGTTTAATGTGTGTTTTAGTTGTGTTTTGAATCTATCCAAATTTAAATCATGTAACAGAACAGGGTGTCCGCGCAGTCTTAAAAGTATTAAAAGTTGATAAATCAAATGTCGGAAAATTAAGGCCCTTAAAAAGTATTAAAAAGTCTTAATCGTGATTTATGAAGTATTACATTTTCTTGGCATTCAAGATTTGTATAATTTATTTTCCTCTTCGCGACTATTACAATCAAACGATGTGTAGGTAGGCACACTCGGACTGCCACTCGGGGCCGTGCATGTACCTGTGTGACATCACATGACAGAGCCCATCCTGGCGCCAAACAGAGGAGCAAAAGACAATAAAAAATCCTTCTCATCTTGTCTGAGTTCTGTTGTATGTTTGTGCTCCATAGATTTAATTGCAAACTACAACTGTTAAGTAAGTTAAAGATGTGTTGCTGCTAACGACAGCTTGAAGTGGTGATGAGGTCTTAAGGTTATTTTGGAAGGTCTTAAAAAAGTCTTAAAAAGATATTGAAATTAACCTCAGGATTCCTGCATATACCCTGCAGAAACTCCACCACCAGCTGGAGTTTTGGAGGTGTAATTGCAGAGCGACACAGGCACTACATGCACAAGTGTAACTGCTCACAACGGTGTAGCCCATATGCGTACAGTGTTGCCAACTTAGCGACTTTGTCACTATATTTAGCGAGTTTCCAGACCCCTCTAGCAATTCTTTTGCAAAAAAGTGACTAGCGACACAAGTTATTACAGCCTAGTGTTATTGGAGACTTTTGGAGACTCTAACGTGAAAGCACTTATCGTTCTTAGTATTCTCAACGAGCAGAGGGTGCTGCTGTGGGCCCCTCCCCCGTCCCAAAGCATTCACAGGCGGCCCAGTCCTCGCACAGCAGTCCCTCCCAGCTGCAGTCAGAGCAGGAGATGTTCACCCCACCACGTACAGACAAATGCAGATGAATCACGTTTACAGTCAGGGCGGGATGTAAATGTAAAACTTTCTTTGTCTAATATAAATCACTGAAAGAAAGTTCATTTGTAGTTCTAAACATATTCAGGGTGTTTTTTACTCACTTGTTGTCTCTACCATGACATTATTCCTCTCTCCTACAGCAGCCATTACAATTACATGCACATGGCCAATTATGCAAATTTGGTGATGACGTCATTTAGTGACTTCTAGCGACTTTTAGGACAGCCAATAGCTACTTTCCTTACTGAGGAGGTGGCAACACTGTGTGCGTAGGCTACAGCGTAGGCCATGGTGTAGCACAACTATAAACCCTCCTTTACAAACGATTTACAAATTTAATGTTTTTGCAGTGCCTCAGCAACAGGGCTCCACCAATATTGTTTTAAGATAGAGGTCTGATACAGATTCTTTAGTACTGAAGTTGCTGACTAACAGTATTTTGCAAAAGATAAGTATTTACTGTTTTAGAGAACTGTCCTGTGGTCAGGATGAAAAGCCTGTGAAGTAGCATTTTACATGAAGTAGGCTACTCACTGTTTAACTTCCTGAAATCTGGCATGTCTCAGCCTTCATAAGTGCATTGTTATTAGGTGTGCAAAATCATTCAGAGAGCCTGATTGGACCCTTTGGCGGGCCAGTTCTGGCCTGTGGGTCGTAAGTTTGATGCCCCTGATTTAAGCTCTATAAGTGATAATATACTGTTGGGTACGTCTATCAGTTGGGAGCTCTGTCTGTGGCCAAAAGCAGGGGCCCACATGAACTTCTTATTGCACACTTTATTGGATTTATGATACCAGCACTTTTAATTATGTCTGTTGTGATATTGTGTATGTATGTTTTTTTTTGTTTGTTTGCTTTTTGCTGTCTTGCAGCAAAAAGAATGTCCTCTGTTGGGACAATAAAGCCGACATGGAACTGAACTGATCTGTAACAATACTTCATGTTTAGAGGATGGTTAAATGTTGCATGTAAAATATTAATCTGCATAGTAACTATAGCTGTCAGATTAATGTAAGGGAGTAAAAAGTACATTATTTGCTTCTTAGTGGAGTAGAAGTATTACGGTAGCAGAGGATGGAAATAGTAAGTAAATTGACTGCGTTACTTACCACTGGCTGTATATGTGTACCTGTATGCACATGTGGAGGCTGCAGTGTGAGTAATGTTGGGCAGATTCAGGAATGCTAATGTTTCCTCTGTGGCTTTTGTGAGGAAAACAGTGATTAGACCTCCAGCCCCCTGGGTGGAGCCCCTCGCTGCACCAGCTCCCACTCTGGTTTACTTTGACGTCAACAGGAAGGTCAGCCGGGTCCCAGAGGGGTCATGGGGAGATGGTGGTGCTTCAGTATACGGAGACGCTCCTCTAGGATCCCAGACGGGGCTGGAGGGATGACCGAGGGAGGAAGGGCCCTCTGAGCTTAGGGAGGGCTTCGGGAAGGATTACTGAGAGGCTAAAATGTTTTCTTTGTGGCTGAAAGAAACCTAAGAAATGCTCTCACCCAAATCTCCCATGGTCTGAGGGGGCTGTTTGGCAGGGAAACTCAAGCTACATCCTAAACACTTTCTCCTTTTCTTGGGCTTTGGGCTTGTCTTTACTATCATTAACATTCCCTATTTTGTTTCAGAGGTTGAGCTCCAAATCTTTTATTGTAATGAAAGAGCCTAGTGGAAATAAAGCCAGGTTCAACCAACACTATAGCTGGATTTCCCTCTAAATAAAGAATGTTCATTTATAGTATGATAGGAGGAGTTGAATTGAGAATACGGTAATGAAAAGAAAGTGTGAGGTATATTAGATTGGATAATTTGTTTAATAAATGACAATTTCAACCAAAGTTGGTTTTCTAAAACCCCTTGACATCAAATACATTCCTGTACCATAGCTCCTGTTAATAAGTGTATTAAAATCATCAGGCACATTCCTTCTTCTAGTTTTCAGTTGAGAGTGTGAAAAATGGCTGAAACCAACGAGCAACAGTGACTTGTATAACACTAATTCTTCAGAAATCTTCAAACAATGGTTCTGCAATTTTCTCACAGTCTTCGGATATTTATCTATTCCATGTTCAATGAACCACTTTATTTGCGACATCTCAGATGATGTAAACACTCCTAATTGAGTTTTCTCAAAATGTGCATGTCAGTGGGATAGAGTATTAACTTTTTATTGTTTTCTCACTTGCTCCACCTCAAGGGAGACTGATAAAACTCTGAAAAAGAAGAAATGTTTCGTCTCTCCTTCCTAAATCTCCACAGCTTTCATTCCAACCCCCCTCCCATCCACTTGGGGCCTCTGGTAGTACCTACCACACACACAGTAGTCCCCACTGAGCTGTGCAGGACTGGATAAATACCAACCCTTCAGAGGCTCTGTGTTAGCAGATTGCTGGAGGTAGCGGCCTGCTGTGAGGCCCGACCACACTCCCACTGTTCTGGAGGAGCTTTAAGCGAAAGATCAGGTGTCCAGCCCTGAATGCTTGATTGAACTTAAATCTTTTGCATGTGCGCCATAACTCTCTTCTGCGCTATGCCCCGTGTGGCTCAGACACGGCCAGCCAGTCAATTGCTCGAAGGAATTTGAGTCACAGTGGCTCTTTGACCTCCTTGTTTTCACCTGTGTCATTGAAAAATATAATCAGGAGCACTTTGTTTGCAGTGATGGGGAGTGGCATGGCATGAAAGTGATAGACGTTAATGACATTAGTTGAAGTTAAATTCAATTTCTGGCCATTTATATACAAACTCTGATATTAAAATGTACCACAAACCTTTAAGTACTCAACCAATCCGAGCTGAGATTAATTTACTGACGTTGATTTTTCAGAGCTGTTTTTTAAAATTCAGCCTTCAACCAAAGTTTGACAATGCAATGGACACATCATTTTGAATAATGGATGGATGGGTGGCGGTATGAAAGTTAATTCTTGACCTTGAAAACAGCAGTTTCTTAAATGTCTTTAAAATGTTACAATCTGCTCACGCTTTTTTTTCCCAGAGCTTCTTCTTTACAGTCTTCTGAGGAATAGAGTTTATTGGCTTAAATGTTCAAAACCTGTGCGGTTATCTGACCTCTTGTTTTGCCTAGCCTTTTTGCTTTATGTCCCCAGATATCGGCAATCAAACTGGGAAGTAACATGTTATCATAGTGGGTGGGAATGATGTAGTGCAAAACAAGACGTAAATACTATATAACATTGTGATGAGGATACAGTCAACCACTAACAGGAATTTGTGTGTCAGTAACATGTAGTAGGCAAACTGTAATATAACACCATTAAATAACACACCACAACTGGAATAGTGTGTAAATGGCTCAAACAGAATCTGCTGTCTCCAAAATGAAAATCTGCAGAATTCTACCGAATGTTTTTTTTTTTAATTTTAATTTTAATTTTTTTTATCTAGCTCGTAATGTCATTGATGATACTCATTACTTACTATTATACTTATTACTTATGATAACAAGTGCTTTTGAATTAAAATAACCTCACCCAATACATTAAAACCTAACATTACCTCAAGCAGGCCAAAAAGAACTACTTGGTAGATTTTAGTAGAAACTCTGAATCAGAAATTTTATTTAATCATTAATATTTCAAGAAAAGATGTAAACATCTGTTAGCCAATCAACAAAATGTGGGACACATGGCCATTACAATGGAAGGTTCAGTATGGAGCAGAGAGAACAAAAATTAATTTACCAATCTATTAACAATCTGTCAACACTAAATCTTATTTTTGATCTTTCTTCTCACTACACCACTAACTTTCATTTTAATGCTAGCTGAATACAACACATGGTTGTCACACACATGCACACGGAGGTGGAGGAGACAGTGACAACATTGTGAGTATTGCAAACAGCATCTATATTCCTAAAATCTAAGAAAATCTTTAAATGGCATTGAATTCAAGTTATATCAGCTTCTGCTTCATGATTGGCATTCAGTCTCCACTACACAGGATGTTTACTGCCCCACAAGTACATTTTATTAAAGAATAAGGCTGGTGTTATTCTCTAAATTCTAATTTTATCAAATACTCACAAGTAGCCTATTGTGTGTGTGTGTGTGTGTGTGTGTGTGTGTGTGTCAAAGTCTGATTTTATTTCTCTGTGCCACAGAGCTCAATTGTTGTCCAAAAAACTATTCTAACTATTAGAGCACATCAATGAGCCACACTGTTGCATTGGCTTTCATGCTCCTTTATTACCCTGAACACACACACTGTGGTTTATTTTGACTCAATCCCACATACACCGACCTGCTGCCCCAAATAGTCACTAGAGAACCAAATGTGGATTAATGCGCTGCTGAAAATAGTCCCCAGGAAAGCACTCTTTCCTACTGTTTGAGTAACATTTGATAAAAAAACTACTGTGCCAAGCTGTTTTAGGAAATTGGCAAGCATTTTAAAAAAGGGAATATTCTACTAAATATTTGTGTGAAGTCTGAAACATTTGTGTCTTCAGTAATAACCAGGTGTCTTGGGGCTGAGAGCTACAGACAGATTAGGAGAATTGACAGGTGCACTAACACATTGTTGTTTTTGGTCTTTTCTTGTGATTTGTTGTCTTTAGGAAAAATATAGAATAGCTCCTTTAAACATATCATTTGTGGCATGTGAAGCAGACTGATTCATTGAACACAGCCTCTGCTTCACCACTGATACTGATGCCTCAGAGACTATCAGTGAACTTGTGATTGTAAGATGTTATATCAGGTGAATATAGTGACTTTCTATCCTAGCAGTAAAAACTAGACGATATGCTGCATCTCTGCTTTCATGGATATCTTTTAAATTTTTTTCACAGATTTTCTGCATGTCACCATTTTAATGTCCTTTTCAGTACTAATGATGACCTCATTAAGTTGCATAGCCTAAATGTCGTCTGTCAACAGGCTTTGTGTGGAGAGTTGGATATCGGGCCACAGAGCAGAGAACAACATTGAAAGCTGCTGCGTTGCTGTGGGCAAGCCAACTGTAAGTTGTCAGTCGCCTTCCTATAAACCTTATAATATAGCCAGGTTGTAATAACTTGTGCTTGTTTAGTGTCGTTAACAAAAACTGTGGGTAATTGTCAAGTATGTGTTTCATGAACAGAATGTTCATCCTGACTTTCAGTAACAATATATCTGGCAGAGCTAATCTTTTTTTTCAGAGGCCAGCACCAGTCTGATTTAATTTAAGAGCACGCAATCAAATGTAATTCATGCTATAAACACGTTGCCATGCCAGAGTACACGGCTAACGATTACCCTGCTGCAGTTCACTTAAGCCAGTTGAAACCAAACAATCATTTCAATCACTTGAGCATATTCTCTCAACATTTCTTCAACCGCTAAATGAGAATTTCGATTTCTGTTGCTTAGTTCTTGCTGCAACTTTTGTCTATACCTTTGTTTTTTTTTTTAATGAATGATGATTCACTTTTCAAACAAACACACTATTTGCATCTTGGGCCAGGATGAAAATGAATGTGACCTGATGGGAATTTGGGATGTTAGTGCTGTGTTCCATAAGGATGACCCATGACTTATACTGTAGAGTTAATGCTTTAAATGATCAACCTTGATTGTGTTTTCCACAAATTTCTGAACAAGCCCATAAGACCAGAAAAAGGGACCTCAAACACTGAACATGTCTGCTTGTCTGTGGTCTTGACAAGAAATGGTGAGGCAATGGCACCAAAAAGCAAATGTAAATACGCCCAAATGAATGCTGGCAACCTTTAATTTCCAATACCTGGTGCTTCCAGAGATGAGTAAAGCAGTAAACTGGTTTCTAACAAGCAATTGTCTGTCTTCAATGTTGCTTTGGAATGGATCTGTATTGTACTGCCATGACAGAATGAGCCCTTAATGTTCAAATGCCCAAATGGTTTGCAGATGCCCATGACTGGAACTTGAGCTGTTCCCACAAAACCACTCAGTGAGGTGGAGTTTGCTGTTGAGTCACTGAGGCAGTGAGGTAACCGTGTAGTGTTTTGCTTTGAAGTAAATTATAGGCACTGATGCAGTGATATCAGTGCAGGTTTGGTTTATCTGGCTTGACAAGTGGATGTTTCATGGTAATGTTGTGTTCACATTTGAAGAACATATGAAGACAGGTAAATAAGCAAATTACAAACAAATGAGCTTGATGTGTCAGACAAGTTGATTACTCCATGAAATGTTACCATTTTAGGGAACTAATTGCTGCTATAGAAAAGTTGTCTCGGCACTAACATTACAGTAAAACTTCACTTAAAGCCCAGTCCCAATTTAACGCCCAGTCTCTTTCACTATCCTGGTATGGCTACACATTTTGACAAATAAAGGCCTGTACCAGATTGTTGAGTCCCCACTTGAGCTAATGTGAGTAAGCTGTTTAGATTGCACATACAAATATGAATATGGAGATCTTACATATCGTTTGCTTGGTTGATTTCATTTTACTGAAACCATGAGCACCAGAGAGGACCCTAAGTCATTCAGATTTACCAGCATGACAAAAAAACAAGTGGTGACTCCTTACCTCTGAAGCTGTCATCAAGTCAGAATATGTGTCCATTTCTTGATTACCCGGTAAGTTATTTATATTCCTTTAGTCCGTAAGGGTCCACTGATCAAAAGAATCAAAAGTATTTTTCATAAAAACTAATTATGACATACTATGATATTGTTTTAACAGGATAAAGTGGTTTTATCCTTAACCTAAACAAATGTCATAACATAACACATTATGTTATTCAAAGCCTAATTTTTATTTATTTATTTTTTTTATACAAGTAATACTCATACTGGTTCTGTTAAACTATTTGATTGTATTTCCCATCTTTGCTGTACAATAGTTTTGTGTAATAGGAATTTAAGGCCTGTCCCATATAAGCTAAGGACAAAAAATAAGGAAATTTGTGTTTGGTAGATTATTTCTTTGTTGTAACAATGCTTCTTGGCAATGAATCTTATACCACTGGAAAGCCTGTTTATTTCCCTTTTAAATGGTGCCACATTTGTATGGAACATGCATTTGTGGGATGAGCAGCAGAGCTGAGTATGTGGGTTGCTCTATCCTCCAAGATGACAACGCTCACCCCCACAGAGCAGGGTTTATCAGAGACTACCTCCAGAATTTGGGAGTGGAGAGGATGGACTGGCCTGCCAGCAGTCCTGACCTCAACCCCACTGAGCACTTGTGTGATCAGCTTTGGCGTGCTGTTCGTGCCAGAGTGACCAACACAATCACGTTGGCTGACTTGTGACATATGCTGGTTGAAGAATGGGATGCCATCCCACAGCAGTGTGTGACCAGGCTGGTGACCAGCATAAGGAGGAGGTGCCAGGCTGTTGTGGCTGTGTATGGTTCTTCCACACGCTACTGAGGCTCCTGTTTGGTAAATGAATAAATTGTGAAATTGCCAATATGTCTTGTTTTTTCAGACTTCAATCATCCAATCCACCAAACAAAACCAAACAAGAGTCAACAGCAAAAAAAAAAAAAAAAAGCTGTTGGCAGAGAAGATTTGGCAAATTTTTCATGGGCATAACCCACATACTCAGCTCTGCTGCTCATCCCACAAATGCATGTTCCTTACAAATGTGCACCATTTAAAATGGAAATGAACAGGCTTTCCAGCGGTATAAGATTGAATGCCAAAAGCATTGTTACAACAAAGAAATAATCTACCAAACACAAATTTCCTTACTCCTTGTGCTTAGTTCAGATGTGTGTCCCTAATGTAAGCCTGTTGAATTGAGTGATGTAAGCAAATAATAGCTAATGGCCAATAGCTAATAATAAGGGCTACTAATTGAAGTTTTACAGTATTCCTCAATCAAGATAAATAGGTGTTCGTATTTCTATAGCAGTGATAACTACTAGTGTGTAGTGTGCTGTGATGAGTTTAGTTAATGCATCAGCTAGCAATGCTGTCAGAATACTTGCTCTATTTAGAAATGCCCCAAAACAGATCATGAGACAGAGAGCTATTTTAGAGATCACAACCAGTTCTTATTGGGGTACACACCCAATATGGTGATTAAGGGTTACATCATGCATGAGGAATTGTTTGCTAGAATTGTCTTGTTGTTTGTTGTTGCTGCCCATATCAGCCTCCACCTGAGTCCTTCCAGAGACAATGATATTAGAAATTAGGTGGAAATTGCTGTCTTGGAGCATTTTGATATTACTGAGTGTCCCTATGGTTCAGACTGAAATAAGCCAAAGGACTTTAATGTCCTCTGCTCTCCCATGTTTGCAACTAATTGCAAATTGATTTGAAGAGCTGAAAATGTTGTGGACATTCCTGCTGAATGAAAAATTATTCAGATTTTTGTTTTAATCTTAAAGCCTGATGAAGATTTAGGATTACCTTAAAGCCTTTCTCTGTTTTTTCTTCTTTTAATTAATCTATGAGCTTGAGTCATGGTTCTTTTCGTAAGATGCAGAGCTACTATTGAAACTACTGGTGTTTGTGCTAGACTTTCACCGATTACAATTTTTTGGGCTGATACCGATTTCCGATTTGCAGTGTTTGGATGGCTGATTCCGATTTTGGTCGATTCCGATTTCATTTTTTTCAAACCACTTTACAGCACACAAGATATTGCAATATTTTCTATCTTTCCTTTATTAGAACATTTTAACCAAGATACAGCCAGCTTTCAATAATCATCTCAAACAAACAAACAAACAAAAACAGTGACACAGGTTAAGAAACATTTTCCTTTTTGCTCAAATATAACTTCAGATACAGTATTAAAATAATAATAATAATAATAATAAGTAAAAAAGGCATACATAAATAAAGGCATAGATAAATACAATAATAATTCTTGGTGTATAGCATTTGTGGGTAATTTCTTGAATAGACAAAATGTAAAAATATCTCCTGTGGAAAATTCACACAGGTCTTTAGGACGCGCCCACCAGTAAGCACGCGGACACGCGCCTCATCAGTTTCAAGCGGCACAGTGCAGCAGTGAGAGCTCCACAGTTACGTTTAACACGGACAATTAACTTTCTCCTTCTCTCTTTTGATGTGTGTGCGTGCGTGAATGATTAAGGGCGAGAAGCCACCCATGTTTCACTTCCTCACATTGCCCAAGCCATGAGTTGCACATGTGCGTGTGTGTGCGCTGCTGATGTTACAGGATGTCAATCATGTGGTGCGCTGGGAATTTGACCGGCGTTTTAAATCTCCATATTTTAGACTCACCGGCCGGTCGCAGGTCACGGCCAGTCACGTGAAAACCGGCCCAATTCCGAGCACTGCAGATAAATCGGTGCAAGCCTAGTTTGTGCCTTCATGTAGTGACCACTTTGCAACTACACCTAGTTGTCCTGGTTTTCATTTACTCAGCGAGACACCACCATTTTTGCAGCACAGAGGTCTTAAGGAGCCCACTGGGTTACTAGTAATTCAACCTGGAACCCAAGTTGGCCTCGGCCCATATTATGTCCAATTTCATCAGGTGTGTCTTGAGTCTCTGTGTCATTTTGTCAGATAACTGGATGATTTGGGTTATCCACGTGTGAATCATAATCATTGCAGGAGAAAAATGTGTTTTCTCTTGTAGCATTAAGCTGTCATCAGTGTTTCTCGTTCTTTTGCTGTTTTGGTCTTTTTGAGTCAGCTGCATTTTGAATTTGGTCTAACCATCACTGGGTCGGAACTGACTGATCTCGGGTCTCTTTGTCTTAAAAATAACATAATTGATGCTCTTCAGGTGTGGGTAGGATTTTTTCACAGTTCAGTGTTGGATCGTGTCTAAAACTTTGGATATGTAAAAACCTCTACCAAACGGTGCTTCTATATTCATCAGTATCTGCAGCTACCCAGTAAAAACAGTCTCATAGTGCTGGTTAGCTTCACAGGATCAACTGTAGATTAAATACTTATTTCTCAAGGGAATCTTGACATACACAGTGTTGAGGAATGGATGTTACACTTTTGACACAGCTCTGTATTCTTAAGATTTAGGAATTGGAACATAGGATCCATGATGGATGATTCTGCACCTCATAGTTTTCATCCAGTGCAACACTCTGTAGCAACATTTGAAGTACTGTGTCCCTTATGCAGCAAGGCGGAAAGTACCAATTTGGAGGTCGGGGTGGTAGGTGGATGTGTGGTGCATCTGACTTTCACACAGACTCGAGTTTGCATCTCGTAGCAAACCTGCAATTAACATTAGTGCTTATTAAGAAGAACTACGATCTTTCCCTGAGCATCACCAAGTGTTTTAGTTGCCCAAAACTGGACTCAGACTACAGGAGTTTTAAAATCCTCAGATTTTAAAATCGGGTTGCATCAAGCACATAAGGAGAAACTACACAGATGTTTTTCTCTCTAAAATCAAAAATGTACACAAAACAAGATTTGAAAATAATGACACACTAACAGGATAGTATTAAGATTATTGTGCCAGAAGAAGCCGCTGAAGTGAACTCTCTCACGTGATTTCATAGGGAAGCAGATGTAAATGAAACAGAGGCTGATGTGGTGCAACAACTTGCTGCAATGTTAACAATGCTTTTCAGTAAGAAAAAAAGCAGAAGGCTAAATGAGTGTGGATGACAAAACTGAGAGTGAGATTTTAACAGTCAGTTTTAAAATCTGTCAACAGTAGTATGCTAACTAGCAATAGCCTCAAGGGCTCCAGTGTTTACCATTGCTTGGCAGCACCATCAACTACTTATGTAATCATGATTGTAATCCAAATATAAAATCCTAAATATCAAACATGTCTGAAATTATTACCAGAGAACTACCAGATAATCTGGGCTGAACATTGCAACATAGAGAACTACCAGATAATCTGGGCTGAACATTGCAACATATTCTCATACAACTGTTCATATGATATCCTATGAATTAGGGATGCACTGAAAAGAAAATTTGTGGCCAAAGCCGAATAAAATTAAACGCTTGGCCGAATACCAAATACCGAATGCCGAATGCCGAATGCTGTTTTTTAGTTTTTCATTAGTTTTTGCAGATGAACCCCTCCAGATTAGTGTTGTCACGGTGCCAAAATTGGGACCCACGGTATGATACCAGTGAAAGTATCACGGTTCTGATTAGAATCACGATACCACAGCAAAAATGAGGCAGATGTGCCTTTTGTCATTTATTAAAGGATGAATCACTTTTCTATAATACATCAATGATATTTCAATGGAATAAATTACTTATTGACTTATTCGTACTTCAAAAACGGCATCAGTAAGTGATTAACATAGGGGGGATCAAAATAAAATAAATAGATAAAATAAAAATCAACCACCCTCCTCCTCTGACAAGTTAAGAACAGTTACGAACACATTCTTTGCAAACCGCTTTTCTTCTATCACTCTCCAACATTTTGAAATATTGCCACACTGCCGACATTTTACTCTGTCCGTCACCACACGCTGTTTGATTGCGTCATAAAAACAAGCTGCTATTATTCGGCCTTGCTTTTCACTTATTCCACCGAACACAGAATATGTGTTTTTTTGCAATATTCGGCCGAATATATTCGGTTACCGAATATTCGGTGCATCCCTACTACGAATTAGTGCCCCACGTATATTGTTATGTCCTTAACTTAAAATTGCGTAATTAATGTAAAGTTAATTGTTAGGTTTAGGTAAGTAAAAATAATGTAGTTAGGTTAAGTGAAAAGAAACATGGTGAGGACGTACCTTAAAGTGACTCCAAGTTCACTCTCAGTTCACACGGTTCTGAACACCGGTCTTGTGGGGAAAGTCTCATTTTGTGACCTATCCATCATCCCACCCTGCCTCTTTACTGGACTGCTCAGGATGAGGTATGCACTATAATATTGGCACATCATTGGTTTTAAAATGAAATATAAGAATCGGCCAACATGCCGATTATATCGGTATGTCATTGATATCAGCCAATATTGGCTTTAGAATGAATTATCAGAATAAGCCAACATGCTCTTCCTTAATTTGCACAGTGAATTAATATGACATACATTGTTAAGTAAGTTAAGTTTTGGGGAATTTTTCCTGATCTGCTGTGAGGGACCAAAGGGCAAAATGATGTCGTATGCTGTAAAGCCCTCTGAGGCAAATTGTGATTTCTGATATTGGGCTTTATAGATAAATTTGATTGATTGATTGATTAAGTATTGCATTTCTAGGTCTCCATCTGCTGGTGGGCCATCATTATAAGGGTATGCATACATACGGTAATATGATTTTAAATCCACCACAGAAGAGACTTGATGATTACTAAAATTAGGTGGGGAAAAAAGTGGATATATATCGATATTGGTTATCGGCTAAATGAGTTGTTACATATCAGTTTTTCGGATATCGGCGAAAAATTCAATATCGTGCATCCCTACTCAGGACCACGATCTTGTTTGCTCCTGTCATGTGATTGCAGCCTTTCAAAATATGTGAGTTATGCACAAATTACTGGCTCGCAATTTTGTGAGATATGTACAAATTTTGGATGCATTGCTTTTCATAGGAAAATGTATAAACAGTGCATGAGAACAGCCTGAACACTGGTATCAGCCAAGGTGCCAGACCAAATTTCTCCTCTGATTCTCAGGAGGGTTGAATCAGTGCTAAATTGGCCCAAAACTCCTGTAGTCTTAGCTTAACTTACCCTTAGGCATAGTGTATATGGCATAACCACAATCTTTTCCTAATCTAAGCCATAGCTCCCATCTTGTTAAAAGGAAGAGAAAAAGAAACAAACAAGAAATGGATGTTAAAAAATTTTGGTGTTGTGTGTTGATTCTGATGCTCTTGCCTGGTGTCAGGGCTGTTGCACAACAATTTCCCAGCTGGCTTTAGGATTCAAACTCGTCATACTCTGTCATTACCCTACTCTTGTAACACCAACCCCTTCATGGAAAGTGTTGTTTTTGTCAAATTCTTCTTAATCCAATTTAGTCTTTGTAGTCAAATACTGTACATGCCCTTATATTGGGAAGGTGTTGCAGACAAAGTTAGAGCTAGGACAATGGGGAATCTGTACACACATGGCTGTCTCTAGCTGATTGCCAGAGGAGGTCTGGTTATACAGAGCCATTTGTCTCTTCCTACACATAGGCCAGACTAATCGCACAGCCAGTCTCCATGTCCTCTCAGCCCCTAAGTGTTCCCCACTCCTGCCCTCCCTCTTCCCACCCAAAACCGCCAGCACGATTCCCCACCAAGGATTGTTTTACGCTTAATTTTGTTAGACTTAATGAGATTTCACTAATTAAATCTCCTCCTGGTTGGAGACCCCCCCCGCCCCCCGCCCCTCCTCCACTTACAATCACTCCAGCCCATGGGGTGATTGCTTGTAGAGCTATTTTAGACAAATAAACTTTTTCATGAAGAACAGGGACAGTGGGTTGCACAAGGACAGGCCTGTGTTACTCTGTGGATTTCCAATTTCGCGCCAAGATGCTCCGCTGCACTTGTGATAGCCAATAGGTTCTCAAATCTGATTTAGTGTATAAGGGCAGGAAATAGTTGTCTAGTACATAGAGATGTCTTTGCATCATAAATATGAAGTGCTGATGAGTTTGTCAGTAGCCACTAGTATAGAGTGGTGGTAAAAATCTTTATAACATCAGTTTTTGTTGATATTTGTGAAATAATTCTTGGCCCTTTACATGTGTTATTATATTTTGTTTCAGCTTAAACTCAACAAACTGTTGGTAATGCAGGGTTTCCTTCTTGACTCTTGCTGTTAACTAGTCATATATTGTAGCACAGTAGCCAGAGCTCAAAAGCAAATCCAAGTGACAGGACTTCACTGACAAAATGCACACATGTTCCAGATACATGTCCCTAATAATAATCCCTGCATTAGCTGTATGACAGTGCTCAAAGGGAAGTGCTGAAGGGTGGGAGAATCTCAGTTCAAGCAGCGAGGCCTTGGAGGTCATTGTTGACAGCAGCCGTTTGCCCTGCTATTGTGGACGACCCTCTGGGACTCTCGCACTGACTATTGTGGGAGCCAGCCTCCCGTTTCCCGTTTGAGCCCTGGACACCCGGTGCCAGCTCCGCTGCTCGGTTCTTCAGCCAAAAAGTCCATTATACCCCCTCACCCCTCTCTCCCTCCCATGCCTCTGTGGCCATTGTAGCCCAGCTCCCCCGTCCCTTGCCTCATTTATGCACACATACACATACACACACCATTACCAGCCTTAGAAGCCCCTGTGCTGTGGCCCTCGGGTGGGCGAGTGGGCAGCGTGCCTGTTTCAGATGGGAGTGCTTCCTTGATGAAGGCCCGTGCTGATCGGGTTTCTGCCACCTGTCATTCAGCTTAGGAGGCAGGAAAGGGGGCAACAGTGGTTGTGGGCGGTGGGAGTGAGGGGGCGGGGTGGAGTTGGGGGGTTGATAGGAGAGAAGCCATGGCAATCTGGCACCAAGCCTGTAGCCTGCTGTTGTTCAGTATAGCCTCCCAGATTTCTCAAGTAGTCCTTTTAGTTCAGGCAGTGGTGACTTCCCTGTTTGATCTCATAATTATCATAGTATCATATTGTTTTTTCCTAATTTTACTTAACATTATAGAATATATTTCACGTGGCATGCTATTTACTGAATGACACAGAGAAGAGAAAACGTAAAGTGTATGGTTCAGTGCATTTCATGGTGTCTCAGCTTAAACCCTTACTGAAGGACATTGCCTACATTTACGTTTGTTACATTATTTTTATTAGAAATAAAGGTCAAGGTCTCACATTTCCTTAAACTTCATTTTTGTGGAGTCATATGACATCTGATCATATCTCTTTGGGACACATTTAATCTGTGTAGATTGTGTTACTACTTTATTTACCTGTCAAATATCCACTTGAGAAAGCTGCACGGTTGTAATTTAAACTTTAATCATACCCTGGTCGATACACATAAACATAGTGAAGGACAATCATAAACATTTTAGGGCAGTGCCTATATCATGTGATGCTTTTACAGTAACTAGTGAGAATTTCAAGCAATTCAACAAATGTGCACCGGCTTTGACCATTCAGTCAAGCTCACTCTCACCAAAAAAAGTGGCCATATAGGTCAACTGTGCAAGCAGCTTATTATGACCCATATTTGCGTTTAAAGTGAGGTGATGTCATATAAAAAGCAATAAAGTCTGTGTAGGAAGGTAATGAATCAGGTTTTGGGGACAGTCATGTATGTTGTTTTGGAAGTCAGTGAAAATTGACCAATTATGTTGTTTAGGTATGAGAATATTGTTTAGTTTTAATGTTGCTGTAGCACCACTGAACATTAAATGTTACATTACCAGTAGTAATGTCCCTCACCTATGGTCATGAACTCTGGGTAGTGACCGAAAGAATGAGATCGCGGATACAAGCGGTGAAAATGAGTTTCCTCCATGGGGTGGCTGGGCTTAGCGTTAGAGATAGGTTGAGGAGCTCGGACATCTGGAGAGAGCTCGGAGTAGAGCTGCTGCTCCTTCGCGTTGGAAGGGGTCAGTTGAGGTGGTTCAGGCATCTGACTAGGATGCCTCCTGGGCGCCTCCCTTTGGAGGTGTCCCGGGCATGTAGGAGGCCCCGGGGCAGACCCAGAACACGCTGGAGGGATTACATATCTCGTCTGGCCTGGGAATGCCTTGGGGTCCCCAGGAGGAGCTGGAAAGTGTTGCTGCCCCTGCGACCCGGCCCTTGATAAACGGATGAAAATGGATGGATGGATTACCAGTAGTTTATGTCAAATAGTCCATGCCCACAAGAGTGAAGTAACCACTTAAAAGAAAATGCTGTTGAGTAGAAAAAAAGTTTTTTTGTACAAAAACATTCAAAATGATGGGGAATCAAGTTGAGCTGGAGTGAGTGTGGTCAATTTAGATAGATGCATGTTGGAAAACAAGCAAACAAAATACATATATGTTGCTTATATGCCTGCAGTTCAGGAGTTAAGAGCAAAAACTTTGTGAAACCCCAGGAATATACATTTAGGTGCATGCTATCCACACCAAAAACAACCGATGCTTCCTAGACACGGCCTAACTTTCTCCTTTAAATAATCTATCTAATCTGTTATTTTTTAGGAACTAATATCCTGCCTATTAAATTTTATCCTGATATACCTTTAACTAACATACAAACCGACAAACAAACTGGACCAAAAACATAACCTCCCTGGTGGGGGTAACAAAATAATATAACCTGCTGTAATTCATCACAGGAATTCATCTCACAAACACAGCATGTTATTACAAATTGGATGCTCGTGGAATGCTGGCAGTAAAGTGTTTAGGGCCTCATTTAGCCCTGCTCATGGAGAGAAATTCATTTGCCTTTCCTCCTGACTTAGAGGAGCAGGATTCCTCAGTTGTGATTTTAGCCCTGCCAGGTTTATGTGCTCATTCTGTGAGATTTTAGTTAAATCTAGACGTCTGGGAGTGCATTTTAATCATAACTGCTTTATAACTTTGGGAATTGAGCGGAATGTAGTTGTTGCTGAGAAAATATAATGTTGAAAAATGCTGTGTCTACTAAACATATAGCATTTTAGCTTCTTAGCAGATAGAAAATTGTGGTTGCTAATTTTAAATTACATACAGAGCAGCAGCTGAACCCACTGTACAACTCCTTTAGCCTCTTCTAGGTTAATATTACACCATCTTTAGCAAAGAATTTGTCAGATTCTTAGGCCTGCAATCTGGCCTTGGGTTAGGGGGATTTTCTGAGGTAATGAAATGATTCTCGGCTCTATTTTGGCCACAGAATGGAAAATCTGACTTTAATCAAAGAAGACAGGAAGGCAAACTGGCACGCAACGACATACTCTCTCTGACCTCTCCCTGACATGAATTTGGGGTCACACTTATGCTCTACACTATTAGCTTCACTGTGTGATCCCACATTCCCCTCCATCACACTTGCTACCTCTATGCTTAACCATCACCGTCCAATCCATCCATATCCATTTCTCCCTCACCCGGGCTCTTTACCCTACCAACCCTAATTGTAATTATGTTGATTTAACTTAGACACATGCGGCTCCCTCCCCGTCATCTGAATGGAAGCTTATTAGTTTGAATATTTTTTTAATATTTATTTATTCCCATTTCTCAGGGTCCCTGTCGGCATTTCCAATTACTCTTGTCGTGCGGCTGTAATTGCCTCCATGCTAATGGCCGCCAGACAATCGTGCTAAATGAGGTGAGGCCGAGAGGCTAGGAGCCCGACTTCATTAAGAGCTAATGGGATTTTATAAGGGGGACTGAAGACCCAGCTCATCAAAAAGAGGGAGATGGAAGGAAAACAAAACAGATGGAGGGGGAGAGCCAAATCACCACTACTCTAACTTAGCCTGCTCCTTTTCCTGGCACTCTGATAAAAAAAAGAACAGGTTACTTTTCCTCTAGAGGACCACCACCCTAATATAGAGAAAGACAACAGTGGAAAAATAGACAAACTGATAAACTGATAAGTGTGCATAATTCCTCTGGCTGTCCAGTTGAACATGAAAAGCAGCTATTTTTGTGTCTGCCATGCTCTTGGAAGCTGTCTCAAGGCGACTATTTCATTTTTTGGCAAAGTAACAGCAACAGATATGTATAAATTATATATTTTAGAAGTGAGTGGACAGTCCAGTCCAAATCCTCCCACATATTTCACACTTCATTTAGACACAGAAAGAGACTTAGATGGCTGCAAACATGGATGTGAATACATGGCTTAAACACAACAGGATGTTGTGAGACCAAGGCAATAATACATACTGTAAATCTGCATATGGGTTCAATGCCATCAGAAGTGCACCAGGTCATAAAATAATTCAGAGCCGTTAAATCTGTTATTGTTGTTGCCTGATGATAAATGCTGCTCTAATTACTATGAAAATATCTGCTGTTTTTGATCAAAGATCAACAGAAAGAATTCTACAAGAGTGCCTATAAATGTGCTGCAAGAAAAATCTTTTTCAGTAATCAGTATTTATTAGAATTTCCCTTTAGTTTTGTTGTGTAACAGATCAACCCTAACCCATTCATACAAGCAGTTCATTGTCAATGTGTGCTTAATATACAATATGTACAGTGTATACAAAAACTTTGCGTTTTTATTTTATTTTTCCTCCTTCGCAAAATGCTCAGTGCAGTCACATTAACAAAGTTCTCCATTCAGACCACTAACCCTCTACGGAAGTAATGATCCCGTACTGATCTGTCTGCCCTTGAAATGCACTGAAAGGCGGCCATCCATCTTAGTAAAATTGCTCTGTTCCCCATTGGAATACAGTTACATTCTGTGCTCTGCAGTTGCAAGATCAGTTGCCCTATACTTTAATTTGCCGCGACATCCTAAAGCTGACACGGTTTGTCTGCCATTGGTTTCAGCCCAATGGCCTTTTTGGCTCCTGCAGATGAGGGGCCTGCCAAATTCTATTACACGCTGAATAAACCAACGTGTTCACCTATGAGAAGCAAGCATTATAGAGTCAGTGGGGTAATGGATACTGTAAAGTGGGTGTACTACTACCATAACCCTGAATCAGGTTCATTCCCTGGCTGTTATGCATCTGATAGTTTGTTTATGGGAGAATGAGAGAGAATCCGTGTTTCATGTGTGTCAACTATTGGTTATCAAGCTATAAGATTACCAGGAAATACATATTGACTTTTTGCACCATTGGAAAAAACGGCATAGCTGATTATTGTGTATTTCACGGATCCTACATGTACTATTGTAAGTTCAACAGTATATAAGCCACTGCAAACCAAAAGCCTGGGTATCACATAAACATGGCAGAATTGTCCTTTACTTTAACCAGCCCTTTGTCAGTAGAAAAGTTTAGGGCTCTGCATGGCTACTTCTTCACAGTGAGGCTAAATGGGAAGTAATTATCTCTTTTGGGGACAACATGCAAATAGGAATCACAGAGTGGGCATCGAGGGAAATTCAGCAATCTAAACAACAAGGAAGCATCGTACGGCCTGTCTGGACACACACAGGAAATTAGGCCAATTATCCACAGGCTATATCTGTTGATGGCAGCGAGCAGAGGTAAAACTATTGTCATTTGACGGAAAGATAATGCAGTCTGATGTTACGATTAGCTTAAAAAACAAACAGAAAAAAAATCCACTGTGGCTTTAGTGAAATTGCCTCACTTGTGTGCCCTCAAAATGCCATCATATTACCATATAATGCAAATGCAAGTGCATTTACTGAAGTTATAGTTGGCACTGGCAGAGGTTCTTATAGGTGACATTGTCAGCCGCCTAGCCCCCCCCCCCCCCCCAATTCAAAAACATTCAAAAAATTTGAACATAAGGAAAAAAATAATTTGATGCTAACAATTGGTGTGTAGAAGGGATACCACCTTTTATTCATCTACTTCTGCAGTGAGTAATCTTCATGGTCAGAACATGCTGGAGGCTTTAAGGGGATGGTGGAGTGAAGTGTATTTGTAGAGCAGTAGAGTAAGAGGAAATGAACGCCACCGGGCCAGTACAAAGAAAAAAAAGAAGAAGAAGAAAACAAAATTTGTTTCTTGTTTGTAATAAAAACAGTAATATAAACGATAATAATTATCTGTTTTATTATATATATATATATATATATATATGTGTGTGTGTGTGTGTGTGCGCGCGTGTGTGTGTGTGCGTAGCCTTTATATATGTATTCTTTATTTATTTATTTTTTTGCTAGGTCCACACAAACTTGAAGTATGGTACTTTATATTATTATTATTATTTTTTTTATCAGTAAACAAACAATGTTGATTATTTGTATTAATTCAGATATTAAGGTTTCATGATCACCTGCGTTGTAGCTGCTGCTGTAATCGACACTTATAACCTCTTTACTTTAAGGATTTTAAAGCAGAAAATAAAATACTGTATGTGTTAAATACCATTAATATTAGTATTGATAATACTAATGATAAAGTACCATCAGTATTGATGGCACTTTATCATTAGTATTATCAATACTATACTGATCTCAAGCCAGACTTGAACAGCCAAGCTTAAACTATGTCCCAACACATTTCAATCATAACTGAGAGCTTCAACTCTCCGTTAAGAAATACAAGATTGATCAAATATTTACTTTTCTCCTTTAACACAGAGTGCTTAAAGATCCATATTCAAGTGAGCTATTATGTTACATTAAGTATGATAATGTTAAGTCACAAAAGCAAAAGGAAACAAACCTAACGTGACTGTGTACATAGAAGAAATAAATCTAGCCCATTGGCTGGTAGGGAGCTGAGAGCATAGTGAAATTTACTTTAAACTCAGTCGGGTCTTTATTGCACTGTACATAATCTCCTGTTCTTTTCCACTGAGTTTCCTGAAGAATCTACTAAGTAAGGCAGATGTGTCTAATCATTTGGGCTGCAGGGTGTTTTTGTCCCCTAAAATGCCGTCCAGGCTGCACTGATGGTGGGACGATGGTTGTGGTTTAAGACTCGGGCCTGGTAGGAACAGCTGTCCTACAGCTGCCATCTCTCCTGCTTTTGGGGGGAGGGGGGGGTGGTTGAAAAACAGTCCCAAACCTCCTGGGTCAGAGCCCTGGTATGGCGGTCTCCCTGGCAACTGGAGCTGAGACTGTGGTGGTGTGTGTGTTTGTGTATGTGTGTAATATGTGTACAGAGTGTGTGTGTGTGTGTGTGTGTGTGTGCGTGCGTGCGTGCGTGCGTGCGTGCGTGCGTGCGTGTGTGTGTGCGCGCACGGGAGAACAATCTGGCCAGTGAGAGGCAGAGTACGGGGTTAAGGGTATGGAGTCGATCCTCACTTTATCTGTATCTCTTTCAGTTCAGAGACGACTGGCATTGACTGTTTCCCTGAGACAATGTGGGACATGGCCAAAGCGGTGCACACGGTCACTTTTTTCCCTAAAATCCAACAAACAACCACACTCAAACCACAATGAGATGATATTAATATTCTGTCTCTCCTTTTTTTCCTTTAACTGCTCTCAAAGCTCAACACAAGGGAATGTGAAGCTCCCTGAGCAGGGCAAGATGTTGAGAAAGGGGGAAAAAGGCAAGAGGAAAAGGGGTGGGGGGATCAGTGAAAAGAGGAGAACGTGAGTTTAGGAAGAAAGAAGAGAGAGCAATGGCGGGAATGAGAAAGAAGATGGGGGGATGGAGAGAAGAGGAGAGGGTGGGCTCTGAAGATGGAAAAGCAGGGAGGACAGGGGATGAATGGGAGAGGGAAAGTGGATATGTGGAGATACTTGGCTTTGGTCCCATCAAAATAGCGGTTGTCATGCTAACTCAGCCCTCCCTCCCCTTTCACTGTCTCACACACACAAACTGAGACTCTCTCTTTCACCTTCAGACTCGAAACCTCTCAGTTAGTGTCTAATCAAATGCAGTAAAACTGGTTTTACTAATATTAAAAACCAGTGTTGTCTCAAAGGAGTTATACAGTTTGTTTTTAAGAAGTAAAAACTATTTCTTCCTCTGCTCACTAAAATGTCAGACTTTGCAATGACTTAAAAATACATTAACTTTTACAGAAATGCACCAACGGGTCATTTCAAAGTTTTAATCACTGCATTTTTTTTTAACTTTGATTTACATCCAAGCTGCCTTTGCCTACTTTTCGAGCCAATGTATATTGATACAGTGGTTGCCCAGTCCTGGCAATTATCATCTACAGTGTATTCTCACACTTAAACTTCAAATTATAGCGCCCACCAACCTTCTGTGCAAACACATTTGATGAAACAGCCTGAGTTTGTGCTGTGTTTAGTGAGAAATACTGTACAGTCTATTACAATAAGCTCACAAGACAAAAGCACAGTAACAGGTGTTAGCTGTGACACATGAGCAGCTACTGTGTATTGGCTGATCAAGGTGTGAGAGGAGTGTGTGTGTGAGTGTGAATGTGTGTGTTGATGGAGAAGAGCTTGACTTTACATCAGCAGCACATAGTTTGGTGCAAACGGAATTTCAATTCACTCCCTTCACTGTTTTTTCTCAAAGTACAGCGAGTAATCAAACTATTGGGAAAGCAGCACATTTAGATCTTAATTGGCTCTGTGCTCATATTCAGATGTAAATGCATGCACATATTTCAAACATTCATTAATACCACCTGAACATTATTGCACTAATGACACTTTCTAACCTCCTGTTGGTGCTATAGTATTGTGGGATAATGCTTGTAATGCTGTGATATTTCTGATAAACTTTATTATAAGATTATTGTCATTATTCATAACAGACAGATTCAAACCCAACATGAGCTTTTACCAAACTGCAACATTATACATTAAAAATATATATATTCTTAGATGAATGGCAAATAAATGTAAATCCAATACATTCTGGACCCCAACCCAACCCCTCCATTAGTTTTGGATGTTTGGGGATGATTTGTAGCCTTACACACGTTACATGCATCTTCTCCTTTGAAAATAAACTTCCCCTTGTTAAATGCGAACAATCTTTTTCATAATACCGTAACACTTAAATTAAAAGCCTAGTCCCAGTTAAACGCCCAGTCCCTTTTACTAGTGTGGCTACACATTTTGACAAATAAAAGCCTGTGTCAATTAGACGCCTGGTCTGGTTGCCAAACAGTTCTTTGGATGTAAAAAAAAAAAGCGGGTTGTTGGCTACCTTAAATTATATATCCATTCCTCGATTACCCTGTAAGTTGTCATATTCCTTTAGTCCATAAGGTTCCTCAGATTAAAAGCATCAAAAGGGTTTTTCACAAAAATTGATCCATGTTGTGAGTATTGTTTCAACAGGAGAAAGAGGAGTTGTGTCGGTGTGTCGGATGTTGTAATCCTCAAGTGCCGTAACTGTCTCTCTCTGATGCACTGTCTGTCAGAGCTAGATCAAATGAATGATTCATAATTTATATATTATCTGAAGCCTAATTTTTAAACAAGTAATATTCATATTGGTTTGAATAAACAATTTGTTGAGCAATGGTTTCGTGTGAAAGGAAGTAAAGGCCTGTCCCAAGTTTAGGCCTGTTGATTTCAGTGATTTAAACAAATAATAGCTTGGACCTTTAATTGAAGTTTTTTACGGTAAACTTAGAATGAAGGTAAAAACCTGATTTTAAGCACGCGCTTAGTTGTAGAAATAAACATCATGGTATAGCTTAAAATAAGTACACTTTTTACTATCGTAATCTAACATCCTGTGAAATACATTACTAGCATAGCATGCTACACATACTAGCACTCTACATCACTCTTGTTGCCCAGGGCTGGAGTTGTGGCTCGTTTTTAAGGTTATACAGGTTATGCAGGTTATTAAGGTTATGCAGTAGTAAACTATAACTTAAAAAATATGAAAGAATGTTATGCTGCCACTAGCAGCAGCTATAGACTGAGAAAAAATAATTTAGTTTCCCCTGCTGTTTAAAGGCTACTGCCAGTTGCATAGGTATCACCAGTATGACCGATGATGAGTAAATACAGCGAGAGCTGGAGAGATCAAAGTTACTATACCGAAAGTTTTTGGTGGAAACGTAGCTTTGACGAGCTGGGAGTGAGACCAGGTTGGTAAATCCTGCAGTGTGGCTACAGAGGCCACATTTGATGACTGGCCGGCAGAGGAATGATTTAGATTTGCTGCAACTTTCAAAATAAAAGCCTTGTGACAGGTTTCCAAAAATTAAAAATGACACTAAGAATGCAAATCATCAAAGTTTTTCACTCTAAACTGGACTGGCTGATACAAAGAGCACTAGTACGTAACAGCCTAATGTAAGAGTTACATGCAAATGAACTGGTAGTGTTAGGTAAATGATAAATGTTGAGGTAAGGCATACATCATGAAAAACACTTTATGTAGTACTTTTATTTATGTATTTATTTGTTAACAATGTAACTGAACTTTGTGGAAGACTATCAGATGTAAATTAGGATTCAAAGCTGAGATACAGACCTGGATGCCAAAATGAATGAATGAATAAAAAACAACTAAATCACAAACGTTGTGGCTACTGCTGAAATAATATTGGGTGACCTAGAAGCCATTGGCTTATTATTTAACATTTAATAAAACAAATCTTGTATTAGTGATACTTAATGTCTGGTTCCAAAGCTGCATAATCAAACTGGTTATCACAGGTGACGTTTTTTTCTATAACATGATGCTCAAGTCAAAAAACAGAATGTCATGTTGTGAAAAAGTCCGGTGGTCTGCATAATATCAGGTCTGTACAGCAGTAGATGCTCTCTACTTCTTCCCAGGCCTGCACTGTGGATGCACACGAGTAGAAACATTAAATAAAAGACACACAGACAAATCTTTAAATGTGATGCATTCTTCCTCTTAGTCACAAGTGGGCCAGTTTTGGCCGCCCGATGACAAGAAAACACCAAACATAGAGGGGCTGGACGTGGTTTCCATAGAAACAGACCTCATGCGAAAAGGTCACTGTCAGAGGTTTTTCTCAGAAAAAGGCAGAAGGATTATGGGGGGGGGGGAGTCAGACAAGAACAAAAAAAAAAAAGCAGTTTTATTATTCATTTTTATACATTCTTCTTCCCCCCAACGAATATTCTAACAATGATAAAAAATGTAGGATTTAAATAGCGCAATTACATGGCTGCGAATGGTGAGAGCCCCCTCTCTTTTTTATTATTATTTCTTTATTCTCTTTTGAAGTCGGGAATTGAAAAGGGAGAGTGGTCGACAGCCTGTGCGATGCCTGAGCTTTGTGTTTCGGTGCAGATACGTCGCCTGCCTGCCCCCTCAATCACTGGCAGTTCCTTCCTCTCTCCCCTCCCTCTCAAGTCGTTTTAATTAAGTCAGTCTCACTGGCATGGTAGGCAAAGATAATTGGAGAGGGTTTTTGGATGCCATTTACTCTAAATGGCGCCTGTTTCTTCCCATTCTCTCGCCTTTTCTCCACTCCCACAGCTTTTCCCGCCACCCCTCCCCTCCCGCTCCTCATCTCCTGGCAAGGAGTTACCTATCTTCCCTTTCCTTCCCTTTTTCTCCGCTTCCATCTTATATTCAAACGTGAAATATGGATTAACTTCTTCTGTGTGGCTGAGGGGACGACTTCCTGTGAATTGCAAATTTTGGCCAACACTGCAATTTATTTGAAATGGCAAATCAGGCAAAGCAATTTACTGGAAATGAGGAGGTTCTTAGAACTTTTCTCCTTTGAAAAAGTTTGTGTTTTCTCATTGCATGGGGAGCATCCGCTGAAAAAAATCCTATAGAAATGTCTATCCTGTGCTTTAATGAAAAAGTACAATTCTGAAAACAAGATGGGCTTTGATTTGAATCTTTATTTGTGTGAATGAGGTGTCAGGGAATGCTTTGAAAATCTTCAGGCATTGTAAAAATGCACATCATCAGTGAAGAGTTGTATTCATGTTCATATTACTTCCATATGTCAGGAGTTGTTACTTACATCAAAAGCAAGCCAGTGTGTGTTTGTTGATTACCAACTTGTATTGCAGTGCACTTCATCACACTATCTCTAAATTCACTTGTAATATGTGGGGTAACACTGTTGGAATGTACAGCACAGAAAGTCTGTCATGCACCCAATGCATGATTGATAGGCCAAACTAAACACAGTGAAAGGTGGAAGTACATGTGTCCATACTAATCCATGTCAGCACCACCACCAATGTTTCAATGGTCCATGCTGTATGTCAACTGTGTGGGATTTGTCTGTGTGTGTGAGTGTTAAGTGTGCGTGTGGGGCTCCTCTATCAATCAGGTAGGGCCAGGCCTTGCTGCTGAAAGGAGGCTACAGTGGGCCACCCATCCAGTCAGGCGCTCTGGGGAGATCCAATGTCCTTAGTGCCTTAATGCGCTCCAGATGTCCCTTCAGCCGAGAGAGAGGGGGCAATGGAAAGGGAGAATGTGAGGCTGTAGTTCCTCAAAGTAGACGTCGAGCTGGCTCATGGACTGTAGCTCTGGTTTGTCAAACATTCTCCTCAGGGGTTTGATACTGATGCACCGCGTGTGTATACATCTTTGTGTTTCCCCTGCAGACTGGTGGGGCTTTATCATCTTTGCTGCTGTCCTTCCGCTCCTTAAAAGATTAACAAAAAACCTTTTTGAGCAGTAAACTTCTTGTCTCACATAGAATCAAACAGTACCAGTCATTTTGTAATAACAAACAGACATGCTGGTAGATTAAGAAAATATGGCTCATGCACCACCTAAAGGATGAAACAAGTAGAAATGATTTATTCTAAAATGTTGTCTAAAATGACTGTCCTAACAATCACTCAGTATTGACCTTATGTGGACTGGCCATTTTTTTGTTTTCTCCATTTCCATCTTTAGTCTTTTTGACTTCCTGTCGTTATTGCCAGTTATACTGCTATCAGATCTTTATGGACGGAATATTCAAGTTTAAAATCTTTACTGATGTACATTGTATAGTTTGTTAAGAACATAATGATGTAACAACAGTCAACTGAAACCAAAATCATCAACCCACTGAGGGCTAGATTCAAAATCACACCAAAAATCAAAGTTAAAAAATTGAAATCCAACTTGCGTGAATTTTATCACGGCAACTAATGTGACTCAGTAGTGTGTATTGCCCCCTGCATGCCTGTCTGCACCCCTGACAATGTCTGCGAATGGTCCTGATGAGTTGGCAGTTGGTGTTGTGGGGGATCTCCTCCCAGACCTGGATCAGGGCATCAGTGAGCTCAGTCTGTTGCATTGGATGCACTGATAAATAACGTCCCATAGGTGCTTAATTGGAGCAAGAGGGCCAGTCAATGGCATCAATGCCTTCGTCATCCAGGAACTGCCTACACACTCTGGCCACATGATGCTGGGCATTGTCCTGCATCAGGAAGAACCCAGGGCCCGCTGCACCAACATAAGGTCTGACCATTGCTCTGAGGATTTCATCCTGGTACCTAACAACAGTGAGGGTACCATTGGCTATGACATGGAGGTCTGTGCAACCCTCCAAGGATATGCCTCCCCAGACCATCACTGACCCACCACCAAACCGGTCATGATGGATGATGTAACAGACAGCATAATATTCACCACAACATCTCCAGACTCTTTCACACTTGTCACATGTGCTCAGTGTAAACCCACTCTCATCTGTTAAGAGAACGGGGCACCAGTGACAGACCTGCCAGTTCTAGTGTTCTCTGGTGAATGCCATTCAAGCTGCACGGTGCTGGGCTGTGAGCACAGGTGTCACTAGAGGAAGTTGGGTGCTCTTGCCACCCTCATTGAGTCTGTTTCTGACAGTTTGGTCAGAAACATGCACACCAGTAGCCTGCTGGAGGTCATTTTGTAGGATTCTGGCAGTGCTCCTCCTGTTCCTCCTCACACAAAGAAGCAGATAACGATCCTGCTGCTGGGTTGATTGCCCTTCTATGGCCCTGTCCAGCTCTCCCCATGTAACAGCCTGTCTTCTGGTATCTCTTCCGTCCATACATGCAGCCCTAAGAAGGTTTGCTGTGTCTCCCAGCAAACCTTCTTAGGGCTGTATGTACCATCCTGCAGGAGCTGGACTACCTGTGCAACCCAGTTGGGCTGCAGGTACCGCCTCATGCTACCAGTAGTGACAAGGACACTAGCAGAACACAAAACTAGAGAAGAATCAGTCAGGAAGGACTAAGGGAGGGCAATATGGCCCTAAAATAATATCCCAAGGGTATTTTTTTTGTAGGGTATTTTTGCGATAACAGTATTCTTGACGATATGACAAATTAGTAAAAAAAAATAAAAATGTGTATATTTGTATATAAATAGTTATATACATTAAGTAAAATAGATTTGCAACAAAAACAGTGATATAGTTTTACATGTCAGTCTAACAGTTTGCCTTCAAATACTCAGTAAAACGTAAAATGATCTCTCATTTCTTTAGTTTTTAAACAACAGTAACTCACAGTGAGATTCAGATTCTGTATACAGTATTAATAGTTCAACAACATAAAATCAACCACAAATAACACATTTAAACAGCTCCCAAAAACAAAAAATGTACCCTGGGATCTATATACATAAATCAACAGTTGATTTCCTTCTCTTTTAGCAAAATCCTAAATGATTGAGTTGTTTTTTTCCACCTGGACCTTAATGCTCTGCCATTTCTCCTCTAATCATCACACTGTAACCTGTGACAGGTTGTTATGCTACAATAACTATCGCACATTCAGATATATGTGAAAGCCGCGAGCCGCGAGTCACTGAATGAGTTCCCTCTGCAAGGGGTAACTCGCAGTAACTTGCTTCAAAAGTTTGAGAAGTCTGGGCTGTTTATATAACATTCAGGATGCCACTTTTTGTTCCACACTACTGAAGCTGCTCCTCTTTCTTTGGTACCACCACAGGGTCTGTAATAATTTCACTTTCAGCCTTGCTTGTTGTTGCCGTGGGTAACAGTATGACATCAATTTGACAACAAGTCTAAATATCATGAGTATCACAATATGAATTTTTCATATGATATTAAAAATGATGCCAGTATTATCGTGAATGATATGATATGGCACTAGGAAGGATAAGGAGAGAGCAACTGTCTATGGCCACCACATGCAAAACCATTCCCTTGTTGGCGGTCGTCTGGCTTTTGCCTTCCCATTGCACCTGTTGTCACTTTAGTTTGCACCAAAGCAGGTGAAACTGATTCACAATCACTTGTGCTTCCTAAATGGACAGATTGATATCCCTAAAGTTTAACTGACTTGGTGTTATACTGTGACCATTAAGTGTTCCCTTAATATTTTTCAGCAGTGTAGTAAACTCACATCACATGTCTTGGTGTTGATCAGTTCACACACATCTCATATGAATTTTTCCAATTTGGGAACACATACACATTCATGAAGAGTTAATATTATGCAGCATCACCACATTCACCGCAGATACTGAGTCAAAAAAGGATATTTGGCTCCAAGTTACCACATTAATTAGCTCAGCTAGCTTGGTGTGTTACAGCAGCACATTACTCACTCTGTTGAGCTCTCGCTGTTTTTGTTCTTCACCAGTGAAGCAGAGAGTCTGCATCTTATATGTCATTCACTAAACTGGGTTGACAGGTCACCAGTTTCAGAACAAAAAGGAACGGGCTTGAATGAGAGTCTGTTTTGATATATTTAAAAATAGTGGGTTCATGCATTGAGTCCTTGTCAGGCAAAAGCAGGAGTTTAGCGCTGCCAGAGCGCAACTGAACAATATTCCTTTTTCTCCAAGTGAGGAAATAGATTTCGCAGTTCACAAAATCCGATTGAAATTCAGACAGCTTTTTTTAACGCTTCAAGATCCAAACATCACTAAAGCATATGTCATCCTAGAGACTATAAAAACAAATGGAATGTTCAGAGTTGTCATATTGACATTTAAGGTGTATTGATTGATTCATGTTGTCAATTAAAGCTATGGTCTACGTTTAGAAAGACGATGAGAAAGATTTGAAAAAAGCATTCCCCCCCCACACACGCACCCCTCCCTCTGTGCTCCATGATCCCTCCCCTCCGAGCTCATGTCCCCCTCCCCTCGGAGCCTCCTAACGACACACCCCCTCCCACAGTCATAAGCCAGCATTGGCATACAGTTATCTATGTCACAGCATCCACAATAAAAACGAAATATTACCTGTTCTACAAAAACACTCTATCAGCATCACTTTTCAGGCCCAGATCTTGCCAGGGTTTTCTCCATCGGTCAAAGGATGACCCGGTGTTAACTCTGCTTTGAGCCCTCAATTTGTCGCATTTCCTCTTTGTTTCTCTTACGCTTCCTTTCGGCCTTTGCCGGTGGGGCAAGCAGAGGCCGCTTGCTGCTGTTGCTCTCTTTATTTTCCATATCGAAACTCGTGTAGCTGAATCGCTCAGGGCCTTACAAACCGTACTTTCAAATGCGGAGGGGGGTTGGGACGAGGCGGGACGAGGAGCAGAGGAGTGTCAAAATGGAGCAAGGTGATTGGACGGAGGGTAAGAGAGAGAGAGAATGTAAATTTGAGCAAGGAGTAACTCCCATGCGGACCGGATGGCTGTGATTGGTCAATTTCTTTGCAGGCCTGCAGTCGCCAGAGAGAATGGATTTTTTTTGGTTCCTTTTGCTCTTCACATTGTGTAGCTAGCACTATTGGGCCACCATCTAAATGATGTTAATAATAATGATCAATCTTTCTAAACGTAGACCATGGCTTTAATGCAGTGAGAAACCTGCAAGAAAACATTTCACCTTAAAAGTTGCCAGTAGCTGCTGGCAGTAGCCTTTGAACAGCAGGGTGAATTAAGTTATTTTTTCCTCAGTCTACAGCTGCTGCTAGAGGCAGCAAAACATCGTTTCCTTTTATAGTTATAGTTTACCATTGTATGTAAGACTAACAGTGGTTACATAAGCTTAAAAATAAGCCACAACTCATCCCTGAGCAAGAGTGACGGTTCTCTATTGACCAATCAATGGACTGTAGGGTTTTTATCTCCACCTTTTAGTATCAGATCAGTGTACCCCAACAGAGGGGTGACCAAAAATGGGGACGGTTCTATTACTAACATTCACAACTTTTAACAATGGAAACAGAAACTTACCTGTGCTAATGTGTACTGAAGTGAAGTGAAGTGAAGTGAACTGAATTGGGGTGTTTGGTGGAAACGAGGCTTCAGTGTGATGTCTCTACTGTGAAAAGCTGCAAGAGCTGCTTAACTTATCAGTATGATGATGAGGTTATTGTTAATAACTTAGGTTCTCTATCAGCATCTATTAGCACTGCTCAGTAAACAGCTTTGGATGTTTGTCAGACTGCTGGTGAGGAAAGTCTATTTTCTTCCTTCATGCTATACACCTTATTATAAATATGATCAAATATCTGCTAAAGTATAATCAACGCAAACACAACACATCCCCACTTCTGATGTAGACAGCAAGTTAAAAGACAAAATTACAGAGTCAGAGCTCATCCTTGCTGAAATGCATAAGGTTAATAAAAGCAGACTGGTGAAGGCCAACCATTTTTCAAGATCATGATCTGCTCTTATTTTCATATGTCACACTGAGAAGGATCAGATTCTGAGCAGGAGAATTAATCTCTGAGTTACATGTTTATAATTTTATAGCAGTAAGTCATATTTTCTGTTTGGAATAAGGCTGGGCAATACATCAATTATATGGATATTGTGATATGAGACTAGATATAAATTTAGATTTTAGATATAAGTGTTGTTCTTTCCTGTTTTTAAAGGCTGCATTACAGTAAAGTGATGTAATTTTCTGAACTTACCAGACAGTTCTAGCTGTTCTTTGCCTTTACCCACATAGTCATCATATCCATACCAGTGAAGATTATAGCATTAATATTCAAGTCTACAATATCATCATAATATTGATATTGAGGTATTTGGTCAAGAATATTATGATATTTGACTTTCTCCATGTCACTCAGCCATAGTTTTGAATGACTCTTGCACCTTTTGACGTCTGTCTCTAAGCTAATTTAGCCTGGCTAGGTAATGTAGCTTTCAGGGACAACTTTGCACATGAATAACAGTAGTAAACACAACACATGGGCTTACTGATAAATGCGCTATATTTAGCTTCACTAGATATTCAGACTTTACAAACAGTAATGTTAGCTTAACCACAATGACAGCACTATAGCAACTGGGCAACAACATGCACTGACACTCCCCCACAAACACCAGGAGAGCCTCTCGTAGGAGACTCTAGCTGAGCTTCATCATAGGTGCCCACACAGAAACTCTCTCAGAGGGGCATAAACATGCTTCTAGTGGCTGTCAAAGCTCTACCAGACCTTTAGCCACCTTTCCAGTGGCTATGTTCAAAATTGCATACTAACATACTGCGTACTACATACTCTGTCTGTATGTAGAGTTATGTACTGCGTGCTACAGTACATACTGCATACTGAATTAACAATAAGCATTCCATTACCAGACTGTTCACACTTAAGTATACTGGAGCAATACATCTTCCCTGCATTACATGACAAATGCAAATCAACTTTATCTCCTCCACCCCATTTTGATATTTTCCACTTTCATTTTAAGACAAATTGAATCTATTAAATATTTTTGGGGTAAATATTATTTGTTACAGTAACTTATATAGGCCTATGTGAGACCCAGTGTTTTTTTTCTCTTAACTATACCTTAACACTACACGCCAATATTTGTAAATATTTTATCCAATGGTTAATTACATATAAACCATCTGCCTTTAAGTCAGCCACAGACAGAACTTGCTCATAGCTGGTTAGCTCTGATGACCGGAAACACGGCCATGCACGTCTCTATCCATACACCGAGTGATGGTTATTCTGTATCCCCTGTGCGTCACCACTACGTAGCCACAAGGCCATGCCTCACACAGATGTTACCCTCTATTCCTCTGTTGCATTTTTATGCCTCCACGCCAGCGATAGCCATGGCTGGCAGCGTTATGTTGTGTGCTTTTAGGGAATTTCTTTAAATTTGGCCCAAACATCCACTTGGGTTCAGCAATAAACTGATTAGAATATTGCGATTAAAGGTTCTTGTGAATACGATATCTTAAGTACGCCTTGAGGGAATTTCTTCAAATTTGGCAAAAATGTCCACTTGGACTTAAGAAAGAACTGATAACATTCTGATGGTCAAAGGTCACTTTGTATTTGCATCCGTCTCCTTTTCGTGAACAGAGAATCTCAAGAACACTTGAGGGAATTTCTTCAAATTTGGCACAAAGGTCCACTTGGAGTTAAGGGTGAATTGATCAGAATGTGATGGTCAAAGGTCAAGGTCACTGTGACCTTGCAACCGTCTCATTCTCATGAACACAACATCTCAGGAAGGCCTGAGGGAATTTCTTCAAATTGGCACAAAGGTCCATTTGGACTTAAAGGTGGATTGATTAGAATTTGATGATCAAAGGTCAAGGTCACTGTGACTTTGCAACCACTTAATTCTTGTGAACTCGTTATCTCAAGAAGGCCTTTGTGAATTTCGTCAAATTTGACATAAACATCCATTTAAACTCAAGAATAAACTGATTAGAATTTGATGCAGTGAGTTTGTCGAAGGTCAAGGTCACTGTGACTTCACAAAACATGTTTTTGGCTATAACTCAGGAATTCATACGCTAGTTATAGCAAAATTTCACACACATGTCGAATAGGATAAAATGATGATGATATAAAGTGATATTATATATCCAGAAAGTCAAAGGTCAACTTCTCTGTGTCATAATGTTGTGCAAAATCAGTTTTTTGGCCATTATTCAATGTCATAACCCAGAAACAGAAGGGGGGACATTTGGTCAGATACTAAATTGGTGACACTAATCTTGGGTGTCCACCTTGAAACTGTGCTGATTGTATAGATCATCTGTGCTGCCGAGAGAAGATGTGTGTGAAGCATCCATTTTCACAGCCATGGATGTAAACTGTAATTCTAGTTTTTGATTTTCTAGGAAGGAAGGGTAAAACAAATTTTATTTTTTGCTACTCTTACTTTCTTTTGTCCTCTAACAACTTTTCCTTTACCGCCAGCATGACCTGGAACTCTCCAGTCCCCCCTTGACGTTCCCCATTTTCACCACACAGCCTGCAAACATCATCTCGCTGCCTCTCCTCATCTCCCTGCCCCTCTCTCTCCAACTTTCTCTTTTATTTTGAGCTCTCTACCGACCCACCCATCTCTTAACAGTGTGCCTTCTCCTCTCCCTCCCTCTCCTGCTTGTGTCTCTATACTTCTGTTGTCCACCTCTTTATCCGTCCTCCCCTGCCATGCATACTCCATGCCTCTCCCCATGGCATTTCAAGGGGAAATTTAATACGGGTTTGTTTGGTGTTTCCAAGAATTCCATTCGTCTGCCGGCTCTCTTTGCCCCCCAACACTAAGACAAACAGAAGCCATCCAGCCAAGACCAGCAAACACCACTGGTGTTGGCCTCATTATTTTGTCTTCGAGTTTAGTGCCATTTTAAGGTAGAAAAAATACTTGGAAAAACTACTTTGCACAGATTTACTTTACACAGTTTTGCAATTTGACAAAATCTCACCTTTTCAACACAGTTTGACCCAGGTGATAATCCGACTGGGCACATACCTGTTCTCTTCAACATGCTGGTGTACTGTTCAGTTCCTCGTCACTATGCACTGTCAGTTTGGGAAGCTTTGCTCTGCTGTGCAAGCCCAATGTTACCGTGTTTCTTGTTGATTTCATGTTTGGTAATCCTCTCAAAATGATGCTTGAGATCCTGAAAGCCTGTTCGTGACCAGATACTAGGGCTGTGCAGTATACCGGTTTGTACCAAAAAACGGTCTTTTTTTTTGTTATGATATGAATTTTTCATATACCGCAATACTGGTGAATAGCCCAAACAACGTCCAGAACATGTGCGGCGGGAAAGTGTTTCAGAAAGCGAAAGCAAAGCAACTGTACACGTTGCTGAAGAAGAACACGATGACCCAGAAGAACTCATACCAAAAAGAGCAGTGTTTCCCGGTGCATAGCCGCTGCTGATTTTTTTTTTTTTTTTCATCTTAGTTCTTTAGAAACCACCGTTATATTATCTGGCGCTACGGACGCTTCATATCCAGGCCTATAGAACAGGTCTATACCTTGTCCTTTTATTAAACAAACTAAATAGCCTTATGTTATTTATCTTATTTACATTACAGTTCTGTCTCTACATGGTCGCGCGTTTACACTTCTCCTCTGCTCTCTGTATCGCGCATGGCGTAGTTTTGGCCCAATGTGCGCACACACCCACACACACACACGTGTGCGCACACTGTGCGCACACACCCACACACACACACGTGTGCGCACACACACACACAGGTGGGTGCACTAGAGCGTGTCTCGGGCCGTATTTTCCTGACTGAAGCCGAACCAAGTCCAAGATATTTATAACCGAGCACAGCACTAATGGAGCAGAGCATGTGGTGCGTTCAGGCGTTGTTGTGCAAATAACAAATTCCAGCACTTGAATAGGCCATAGCACAATACAGCAGCATGTCAAGTGGGCTGAACCCTAGCAAAATACCGTTGAATACCGTGAAACCGATATATTTAAAAAAAAAAAAAAAAACGTGATATGAAAATTTTGTCATATTGCCCAGCCTTACCAGGTACCATCCACTCCAAATAACACACATGGGAAGCAAAAATGTTCTTTTCTAGCAAGCCAGCAGTTAGCTGCTTGATTTTATATTAAAATTCACAGAGGTGTTTTATTTTATTAATTTAGTCTTTCTTCAAAAGACAGACTTTCACATTAGTGCTGTGGAAGGTAATCTACATTATTTATGGTGACTGCAGTTCCTATCTTCTTTAAAAAACAAAACAAAATAAAAGAAAAAAAAGCTTTTGCCAACTTTGAGCAGATGATGACAACAGTTCTTGGCAAATAGCCAATCATATTTCCACAGGGCAACAGGCATTCAGCCCCACTTAGTATCAGATCTGTGCCTTCCAGTGTCATTGCCAAAGGCTTTGGGTTTGCATATTGTTGTTTTTCCACACTTGACATTGCGAGTGTGAGGTTATCCCCACAGAGCGGCATCTCCAGTTGAGCGCATTTATAGTAAAACATAATTTTAAAACTATTCTATCAGCCACTGACCTTCTATTGTAGAATAATGATAAATAACAGCAGCAACCATTTTTAATGTCATGCTTTAATCCAGAATTATATTAATTTCCAAGTTATTCAGTATCCACTAAAACCACACTTTCCTCTCTTGCCATTCGCTGACCTGTTGCCTTTATCTGCATTTCAGAGGACTCCAGCTCCACTTTATTTTCAGTTTGTCCCCCTCTGCCTTCTTTTCTATTTAGCTTCAGTTTTGGATCTACTGCACTTTTACGTCTGTGAACTTGTCTGTTAAAGAAAAATCTGATGGCATCCTTGCAGTATCGTTCAGTTCATAGATTGTAGCTAAAGAGCATTTGGTTACCTATAAGGAACATTTAACAGCTTCATTGTTAACAAATATGAATTTATCTATTCAGACATGAACAAATAATGCGCTCTGAACAGATAACAATCACATTTTTGCAATATGTGCTATATATTTTCCCTGACTCTTCTACTAGATTGACACAAATAGCCAGAAACATCCTATCCCCTCTCAGAGCAATTGCTCAGATATATCAAAACACAGACATTATGCACACACTGCTACAGTCGGTCTAACTCACTCTTTTTAGTGGTGGCAGGGTCCCCAAAAAAGTCAGAAAATGCTCAATCTAACTTCTGGTCTTGTCTCACAATCATCAGACTCCAGAATTTTCCTTCAGTTTCGTAGTGATCAGGTGATCGTTGTCTGTAGGACTTTCAGTGATGCAGATTTGCACCATCTAAATATTAAGAAAATAGACTGCAGGCTAAAAACATGGCGCTGTAGATGGTCAGAAATTTAGCAGGTTCACTCTCAGTAACATTTCATTGATGGTCAGTACAGGATAAAGCTTGACTAATGTTGCACATGTTATCTATTCTTTATGATGTGATATTGAAGGCTGACACCTTGTGCAGTCTTGGTAGCTAAAGTTATACATATACATAAAAGAAGTGTGGATGGTAGAAGAATACTATTCAACATAGAAAATGAGGCAGTCTAGATGATATCTAGTGTTTGGTGTAGACCTGTCCATGTCAGGTATGGAGCTGAATGCAGATATTTTTATGACATAAACAGATAAAGATAGAAGCTTGGAATGAAACTGCTATTGCCTACACAGTAAATCTCAGTTTTTATGGTATTTAAACATCTTGTGACATCTACAGTGTGGAGTGTTAGAAACTTGGAGAAGTATGACACAGAAAGCGTTTTAGCAGCTGGAGGTGTCTTTTTGTAATTGTTTTTAATGAGAATGAAGCTTTTTGCTCGCTGTTTTTGCATTGCTGTCGTGTTTCTGTGCTCCAGGCGCCTGGCATTTTTGCCGGAGCGCTCTGAACTCCTGGAGTTGAAAAAACTTTAACTCAGATCAGAAGAACGCCTCACGTCATCACCACTTTTTACCCCAATGTCCAATCGTATGATTGGAGAGGCAGGCCTTCTGTGCTGGTCACGACAACAAGTTCACAGTTGGATCTCCGTTTTCCTGTGCCCCACAAACTGTTTGCTGACAGCCTCACATCCTCAACCAGTGTAGCAAGTACCCTCTGCTTGTCCATTTTAGGAACTAGCTGCTAATTGTTGTGAAAATAAGTAGGTAGTTTTAGCTGGCCAAAATAAATGGTAAATTGATCACAAATGAAGGTTAGGGTAAGGAGGTTATGGGGTTGTTTCCTAGCAACAATAAAAAGGTGGTGGTATTCAATTTTTAAAAAAGCTGTGTGCTGTACTTAATGCTTTGCAACCCGCAAAAGGCTTTCTGTGTGACTGGGGCCCAACAGCAGGTTTTTATGCCTCTGTACTGGCTCACAATCCCTCTGGCTCTGACCAGAAGGATTGTGTTTTCAGGTTGTCCGTCTATCCCATTCTTGTGAACTAAATATCTCTAAACACCTTGATGGAATTTCTTTGAATTTGGCACAAATATCCACTTGGACTCAGTAATAAACTGATTAGATTTTGGTAGTCAAAGGTCAAGATCACTGTGACCACATCTGTTTCATTCTTTTAAACGTGATATCTTAACACCTTGAAGGAATTTTCTTTCAATTTGGCACAAATGTCCATTTGGACTTAAGAATAAATTCATTAGATTTTGTTGGTCAAAAGTCAAGGTTACTATGATCTTGTGTCTGTGGCATTCCATATCTCAAAAAGGATTTGAGGGAATTTCATCAAATGTGGCAACTTCCGCTTGGATTTATAAATGAACTGATTGGAATTTAGTGATTACGGGTCAAAGGTCAAGGACACAAAACATGTTGTTGGCCACAACTCAAGCATTGATATGCTAATAATGACAAAATTTCACACAGGTGTTTAAACAAATGAAATGACATTTTATATCCAAAAAGTCAAGAGTCAACTTCTCAGTGACATCATAATGTTCAGCAAAAATACTTTTCTCAACATTATTCAGCCCCATAACTGAGGAACAGAAGGGGACACATTTGGTCAGATAATGAATTGGTGACACTAATCTTGGGTGCCCACCTTGAAACTGGGCTGATTGTATAGATCCTCTGTGCTGCCTGGTTAAAGGTGTGTGTGAAGTGTCCATGTTTTCACATGGACTTAAAACTCTTACTGCAACTTGACTGTTTCGCAGAGGCATACAAGTGTGAGACAGTAATTCTTTATTTTTTTAAAAATACAAACAGTCTTTTAGACATGTATTTTATACTTTTGTATTACGTGTGAATAGACTGAAGCTTGTAGTGAAATGCACAAGATATTGGACAGTTTTACTGCAAGTAAGATAGCCAACTCTACCAAACCAAGCTGCCAGATGTCTCCTCTTTTCTTCCTGCTTTGCATGCTCAAACAGTCTGACCTGTCATTACCCTGGCTGGGCTCCGTGATGCAGACTTGTCATACATGCCAGTCTGCTCAGTCATCCTCTGGTTCTGTCTGGCCTGCAGCAGCTCTTTGCCGGCCTGCCTGTGTTGTACCTCCAAGACAAACTCAACCCCCCCCCCAACCAGATCTCTGCTGACACTCAAGTGGCTAACACTGCAGACACACACACACACACACACACACACACACACACACACAGATATGCACAAGCACACATACACGTACAGAGAGAGAGAGAGAGCCACCCACCTGCTAATCCCCTTCTCATTAATCCCCCACCACTCTCCTCAAATATTCCCTTCTGCTGATCTCATTGTGAGGGAGTGTATATGTGTGTGTATTGGTGGTGGTATTGGGGTGGTGGGAGGGTAGTGCAACAGGGCCTTCATCAGATGCTTCTGTCCATTTAAAGTGATATTTCACTTTCAGTTTGGTAGAACATTTCCAATTTTCAGTATATTCACACCTATCCAGGAGTCCAGGAGAATTCCACCTCAAATATTAGATGTGCAACTCAGAGGGGAGTGGGTTGGGTCTGGGGGTGCTGCCTGCAACACTGTTCAGGATTTTCTCCCCTGCTCTCAATGGACTTAGATAATTTAGATAATTGCAAACATGTTCAACTACCTACCAACTACCTAAAAGGCAGATCCAAGACAAATAGAAAACATTATTAAGGGGTCATTTTCCTGTGTTTGTAACTGTGTTACAAAAAGGTTCACATTTCCTAAATCAAATGAATCCGTGAGTGCAGTACATGGGACTGAAATGCAGCCAGTCTTGGTAGATGAAACGTCAACGCCCTGCGGAAGTTACCTCTTACACTTTAGGTATTGATGTAAATATCCAATTCATCTTGAGGAGTTGAATTGAAGCTGAATTCACAATGTTTGCAGTAATCTCATGTTAGGTTTAGACTATAAAAACCTAAATGCGGCATCCTCTAATATTATCTTTCTTTCCCTGAGACATGTGTACACCTGAACCCATTGACTGTTTTTTCATGGTGTGCATTAGCTGTGTTCCCATGGTAACATTCATCCTATTTATGTAACCCTATGATTTTGATATAAAGACCATCTCAACTCAAAGTGGTTTTCTGGGAGACTGGAGTGGATTGCTTACAGTACATGCTACTGCTAGCATGCTAATAAGTGAAGATGGTAAACTCCAACTCTTTATGAGGTTCTAGCAGACACACAAACCTTATGTAGCTCAAAGCATAGCTTAGTTTAAGTACATTTTTTTTAAAGTAAGCAGCAGTCTGACAGCAACCTTGTCTCCTAGAAATTATGTTTATACTCAGTGCCAGCCTGTGGCATAGGCAGTATAGGCGAATGCTAAGGGCGGCGTCATCCATTGGGGGGGCGCCACAAATGGGGGAGGAAAAAAATCTACATGTTTATCTTATTACTACTATTTTTTTGAAATATTACATGAGACCACAACAACATAACAATAACAATAACAGAGAGGGCTCTTTTTCTGGGTTCCTGCCGCCCCCTGGCCCCGGCCCCCCTCCCCAGCTGGTTACACTTTACCTACTCCCTAGGGGAGATGGGGGAGTTATCTGTCATCACGTGAACCCCGAAACACGCTGTATTGTTATCATGTCAAACTTAGGGCACCAAATGTGCTAGGATAGCCACTGTTTATGATACTAATTTGCAAAAGCAAATACCTTAAGAGACACATGTGAATGACACTTTTTTATATAGCAACATATTGAGGGTGATGTTTTTAATGAGCATATCTCTCAAGTCAGCACATCATCAGCATCAGCAAAATGTTCACTGGTGTTTATTTTTTACCTACAATACCTGCTTTTGCAATATAGTATCTTTTCATAATAACAAAAGCATGATTAGCTTTTTTTTATGGTTATGTTTAGACACTCACATCACTTTGGTTAAGGTTGGGGAAGTATAAGGGTCATGCTTAAGTTTGAAAATTCCATATAGCACAATAACCAAAATGTTTGCTTTTTAACATTTAACCAAAATCATTATCTTTCCCTGACCTTAAACAAAATGTCGATGTTGCCAAAACCTAACCACACAGTGGACTTAGGATGTGAATCTCAGTCTCTTTTGGCAAAGTGTTTTAAACGGTCCCCATTCACCCCAGCCACTTCCCCGCTCCACTACAAATACATAGCACTTTTTTTCACTCACAAAAACATAACCACTGAACATAATCCAGCCAGCAATTGTGTTTCCATCAAAATGTACATGGCAAAACAAATGAGAAAATAGCCTAGAAAGAGCCTCGCCCAATGAGTTGATTATATGGCGCCACCTTCAGGACAAACTTTACAATCTTAGCCCGAGATGTATTAAGCCTTCAAGACCAAGTATAGTTCAGGTTTATTCTTTGCTGGATTATTGAATTGGATTTCATTCTATTCTATAGGTCTTTATGGTTTAGTTTCCAAAGCCTGTTGATTCCATCAGCTCATGTCAAATCTATGCATCTGGCTAAAGTAACTAGCTGATGGTGTCCTTCCAGTGCGCTGTGCCCCCTTTGTGTACTGCTCTGTGCTCATTTTTAAATATATTTAAAGTCAGAATACTGCCGACTTTAGATGAAAAGAAATACTTTTCCAAACAAAAGACTTCATCAGTCAGAATCAGAATCAGATATATAACCAGGTTGGTTTTCACTTACTTGATGTTTGGTGCATAAAATAAACAGACAGTAAACATAATAAAAGGGAAAATTTGATTCAATTAATTAGGGAAAAGTGGCTAACTGTTACTCACATCACTTTCAGTTCAAATATTTTTAGTTGTCAAGTCTTTGCATAATACGCTTGGTGCAGACAAGGCTGCATTTTAATTCTGTTATGAGTTATATGTTAAAGCAAATAAGCCACCCTGCACCCAGTGTCATTCACTTGTCAGTCACGTCACCCCACCAGTAGCTAAAGTTGTTCCAGAGTGACACGGATGGCACTCACTCACTGTGATAAGGAGGTATCTTTTTTAAAAAAAGGAACCTCGCAGATGCAACAGCAGATAAGCTGCACAATGTATGTGCCAGCAAACATGACAGTGGAGGAAGAGGAGGGCTGAAGTGACGGTGTGGGGAGGGGCAGGGGAGCGAAGCAGAGCAAAGTGTCTGGAAAGGATTCAGCGGGAAACTCTTGTAGATTACATTTCCTCTCCATGAGCTTGGCTGTTCCAATTTCAGCTTGAATTTTTCTACCTTCAGTGTTCTGATGGTTATCAGCTTAGCAGAGGAAATGCTCCTCCTGTGTGTGTGTGTGTGTGTGTGTGTGTGTGTGTCAACTGGAAGACGCAGACACTCGGCCCCGCACCACCTTTCAACATCAAAATGCTTTAGCTACTATTCTTGGAGCTGAACACAGCTGAATGGATTACAAGGTACATGCGGGAGTACATGTGTATATGTAGGCTACATATTTCATACTTAAACATCCATGAATCTCTTTGGCAGAGAAAACAGGATGCCTTAAATAAAACATCAGTTCACTTCTCTTCTTTGTTCCTAATCTTTAATGTTCAGTAAAAGGGTCCGGTGACACTAATAATCAAGATATAATTAATGAAGCTGTGCTGTGCCAAATGTGCTGATGAAAATGTCTCTTATCATCTGGAGGATGTGAAGGAGACTATTCACTCCAACCTTAAAGGCTGGCAATATTTTATATTTTTCTTATTGTCTTATTTCTTATTTCTGGGACTGAAAGCACACCTCTCCACTGCAGAGGACAGCATGCATGAATGCAATAAAAAGTGATTCAGTGTAACTCGATATAGGTCCAAAAAAGATCTTTGTTTTTATTTGAAGTTTTTATATGCATGCATACCATTGGCTTTTAGAAAATATTTGAAAATACACGTTTTTTCCTTTTTGTTCTTCGGACCTATTTTGAGTTCCATTGAATGACTTTTTAAACCATTGATACATAGGGCTCTAGTTTCGCAGACCGGGCGAGGCGGGGGCGCAGCGCACCTGCGCTTCGCCAACTGGGTGTGGCCAGGCGGATTTTGCAAGTTTGGCACACCGTGCGCCTGGTGCAGCTACTCCTCTTTCCCACCTCCGTCCCTCCTACCTG